>NC_092690.1:22424606-22724606 GCF_964275005.1 Diadema setosum | reverse complement strand
TATACATGCACGATGCTCACAGAAAAAAAAATAGCCTAACGTTAGAACTGCAGAAGGTTTAAGCCCTACACGAGCCAGGACTCTTTGATTAGAAAAAAAAAAATACATCTAGAACCGGTCTAGAATGAAGTGACATCCGCTCTCTAGGCCTATTCCTTCTGGATTGAACCTAAGTTTAACGTCATGTAAATTTGTAATGTAACTTTTTTTACTCGTAAGTTATGTAGCATGCAGCATGGGATCATGCATGCATTTTACGCAACCCAGTCTCACTAACCGGTTAGGGTCTAGACACTGTCTAGATCCGATAAGAATTAAAATACAACTTATTCTTAACTTTCTCTATTTCGTCCATTTACCGTGGGTACCTATTTTTCCCATGGACCCTAATCTATAGTATTGTCAACTCTGTAATTTTAAGACATAAGTATGGTATGGAGTAGATAATTGAACATTGACACTTCACTAGACCTAGGATTCTAAAAAGTGGTTAAGTTTTAGACTTTTTACTACAGGCCTGCCCTAGAGTAGGCCTATTCAAGTCCTACACTAGATGTTTCTTTAGACTTTCGGAATACGGACCCTGAAAGTTCTGATAAACGTTAAGTCTAACATTAGAAAAGAGACGCAAGACTCAAACGTTAGGCATAGCCTACTGTCTAGACAAGTCTAAAAAAAGACTTAGACTTAGATCTATGAGTATGGGAGGGTTTAACATGTTACATAACCTGACGTTTATCCGATACAACACATATAGATCTAGGCCTATTGTCTTTCGAAGAAACTTTCGGATTCGGAGCCTGAGGAATTTTGACAAGGGTCTAGGCCTAACAAAGTTACTTCACAACAAGTTATAGTACGGATAATGTTCATCATTGAGGTAGAATATGAAAGAATAAAGCTGATCGTTTATCACACGAAGCGAAGTAAACACAAATGTATGCATTTGTGTTTACCTCGCTTCGTGTGACAAACATGCATTGTGTTTACTTCGCTTCGTGTGACAAACAATCAGCTTTATTCTTTCAATATTGAAATAGTTTTGAATAACTTACTCATTATCTGCAGATAAATTTTTCTTGAGGGCTAGGCTCACGAGTAATTTTCCCCACGACAACATTTTGTTTTATTCCAAGTACACACTCCCACTGTATGCTGACTAGCCGGGCCCTGTGCTGACTGCTGCACAGCATCAGTGCAGCTAGCTGCAAGCTGTCAGTGTTGTGTTGTATTGTTTAATGTGCACTCGGTTAGTCTTAATCACACACAGTGTTTTATATTAGGATCACGATCTCATCAAAATATTTACTAATCAGTATTGTTTCGGTTAGATATTTTGAACATTATGTCTTATTATTGAGCAAGTATATCTAAAGAAAGTAATTTACGTTCAAATTACAGAACAACCGGCAAAGTATTCACATATATAAATAACAGTGTCTGGTAATTAAGACTAGCTTTGTAGATACTGCGTTTTTCCTTGGGGAAATATTCATCATGTAGATACTGCGTTTTTCCTTGGGGAAAGTGCAAGTTGAGTGTAGATACTGCGTTTGGCAGTTACGGAAAAGTGGCTTTCTAAACATTTTTTCAAAAATCTGAATATGTCATATGAAGAAGGATTGCCCACTGACTATATTTATGCAAAAAAGTGAAAATCGCCAAAAATGTTAGATACTGCGTTTTTCCTTGGGGGGGCAGAGGAGTTGATAGATAGTCGGAGCTTGTTTGTCAACTCACCGCTTGTCTTCCGAACTCAATCTAATTTAGAGCCAAATTCGATCAAACTATATATACATTTTTTTTTTCTTACGGTCAACATTTATCTCACTTATATAAATAATAAAACTATTGAGGTGCCCAGAAGTTGAATGTGTGACTTAAGGGAAAATCATGTTTATGCCTCAGTTCAATATTTGATAAATCACATTATGTGGTATTTGAGGCCATTTAGCATGTTTGCCGATTTCCACATAATTGTCACGGTATATAATCATTAAATTTTGTGTTAAACTATGAATGTTTCAACACTGTGATGAGTTTGTTTTTTTGTTTTTGTTTTTGTTTGTTTTTGTTTTTGTTTTTGTTTTTTTTTTGGGGGGGTCTCACATCTTACTCACAGAGCATGGTATTTGAGCATATATCACACCTACCAAATTTTACATTGTCATTTTTTATTTAAGACCATCAAAAGTCATTGTCGGGCCATTTTCTACACAGAAGGGCAGTTGGTTCATGTCAATCTATGTAACTTTGTTGTTTTGTGTTGTGTTGCATTGCTTTAAAAGACGTTAAACAATGATATCTACCTCCTTTGTGTCCGTCACCTCGCTTTTTGCGTGTGAGTTTAAACACAAGAAAACACACCAGACCCAAGACGATAAGAGGTATCGCAATTACTGCGACAATAGCGCCCACAGAAAGTCCTCCTGCACACAAACGACAAAAAAAAAAGAAGAAGAAGAATTAAAGAAAAATTTAAGAATGATGACCATGTAAGTGGAGAAGCAACGGCATTAACTATCCTTGGTATGCAAATAAACGAATAAACATACCTAGCTGTGATCTTTCTAAAACGCGTGTGGTGGGTGTATATAAATGTACACGAGTGTGTGTGTGTGTGTGTGTGTGTGTGTGTGCGTGTGAGAGGGTGTGTGTGCGTGTGTGTGCGTGTGTGTGTGTGTGCGTGTGTGTGTGCGTGTGTGTGTGCGTGTGTGCTCGTTTATGGGCTACATGGAAACGTTTTCTCGTGAACATTTCAATCAATCGATTCATTCATAAATTTATCAACCAATTCGTAGAGGTCCTGTGTAATTCCATGACAGCTATCAATATGATTATCTCCCAGACCACTGTAAAGGTAGACGAATAAAATGGTAGACATTTTAGGAATTTTTTTGATATTAGATGAAAGAACTTTTCGGCTTGCCAAATTTGCACATGACTTTATGGACAAATTATGTTGGCTGCAAAGAAAATGAGGCGAGTATACTACAATATGTCAATGGCAGACTTGAGATGTAATGGATTGTCACTTCCTTTAATTTCTATGGTTGTGCCTCAAATCGATGTATTGGCTTTTTGCAGGCTAAAATATCTATACAATTAACCAGAGACTCCTGATTATTGTTACGTGTATATGAAATCACTACGTCCAAGTTTGAAATATGAAATCATAAGTTAGGTAGATCTACTTTTCCCCAAAAAAGACCATACATTGTCCCATGATCTAACGCAACTCTTTGATGTTCGAACTGAAACAGGGAAACCTACCTTAGCATGATTAGCGTCGGAAAAAAAATGATAATTTATGAGAAAGTTACGATGTTTATCGATACTGTAAGTGGTCAAGAGTGTTGTATTATGCAAATCATTTAGGGCGACAATGAAAATGAAGCGTACAATATAACTTAATTTTCCTCCTTGAAATCAGAACAAAAAAAAGGGGGATTTCAATCCTTCAGCATGAGATTATAACCTTGAGCTGCATTGAGTAAGCAGTGGTGAGTTTTACGAGAAGGCGAGTACGGGAGGGGTGTAATGATATTTACAATACGGTCCATGTTCATATGTTTGTTGTTGTTTTTTCGGGTGGAGGTTGCATTTTTTTGGGTATTTTTTGTTTGTTTTTGTTTTTGTATTTATTGTTTGTTTTTGTTTTGTTTTGTGTTTGTTGGGGTGGGGTTTTTTTCAGTGAAAGTCCTACCTGATTTCACGGTCACTGTTATCGTTGCATTTGCCATCCCTTGAACAGCTTCTCCACGGGCATTGCATGTATATGCTTCGCTGTTACTATCAGAGCTCATAGAGACGTTCGCATAGACTGTTTGGTCGCTGGTACCATCCTCCCGTGTCTCGAAGGACGCTGGGAGGAGAGTTATGTCCGACTTCCCAGCTGCTTTGAGTGATATTGTGACGTTTGGTTTGGTCCCATGTACTGTGCACGAGAGCTGGAATTCTCGGCCGTTCACTTCCTTGGTGCAATCCCCTTGACATTTGTCAAAGGTCGGACCGTTCTCATAGGCTGTGTAATCGACACAACACAGGAAAACATGACGGAATGGGACTTTTCAATCAATATCATATCCGGCAATTAAAGATGCACACAAATTGAATGATTTATAGCCCCTTCTATGTCTTTGAAACTAGTTTATTCTTAACGGACGAAAGGATAGAGAGTGGGAAACACAAAATACAAGTAAACATTAAGGATCAAGTGAGCCAATAACGTTTTCTTAAGTTAGACTGAAAACGAATTTTATAATAGATCTGCTAATACACCGGAATTTTTTGGAGTTTATTTTTCATCCTTTGTCTCCCTCTCGTGCATTCTATTTTAAATCGTCCATTCAAAGATGTTAAACATGAATAATATTTAATCAACTTGCATATAGGGTTTAAGCGAGCCCCAGTTGATACAATTCCCCACCTCACGGAAAAAATGTGTGCAACATAAAGCGAGAATACCATTCTCCTTTCTATTTTGAAAACCTATCGAAATTGGCAGAATACCCCTAATATTTGTGACGTCACTGAATGGACTCAGCAAAGCAAAAACAGACTATTAACATAATTGAATAATGCGTCCTATACACAATGCATAGATTCCAAGGTATTTTTTGTTTTCACCAGGTGCGCGTTGTTTTGATATTATCATCATTTTTTTTTTTTTTTTTGGGGGGGGGGGGGGTTGGGGCCAGGGTAAATGATATCCCAATGCAAAGTGAATCTGAGGCTTTTTTCCGTGTGATTATAATGAACTGCTTTAAAAACCTCATCAGCAACCACAATAAGCATCAAATAAAAGGTGAAATTATATGTGTCTACATGCACTTGCCCGCCGCGAACACTTTGAACAAAGCATTTGCTTAGCCTCGCTGCTGTTTGAGTTATGCATTCGGCCGCGTGGGTGGTTTGCTATTCATTCACATTCACCATTGTTTGGTGGGACTTTGGAACTCTAAAACACGATGATCTTTGCCTTCTAAAATATCAAATACGCCTTTCCAGTATTTACGGTTTCTTAGCTGTGCACTGTAGCGTCCTGTGCCACCTTTTCTTTCGAAGAATATCACAGTTAGTCTAATTCGAAGTAATTTGTCCTCTTCTTCCGTGACAAAGAATGCACGTGTGATATTTGTTAAAATTATGACACGTCGTCTGCTGCTGTTAACGAAATTTCCCGAATGCCTCTGAAGTGCTTTCATTACCACACAGACGTTGTATGGATTTTCTCTTTGCTCTTTTTGCATTCCCGTTGTGGAATGACCAAAAGTCTTACATTTTGTCATTTACAGGAATTAAGCATATATACAGCAAATAATTTGTACCAAACAAGTTGTAATTCTCTTTGGATTTCCAAAACAACAAGACTCACAAGTTAATATCGATAATAATTACTGCATGATCTTGAATGCACCATAATTGCATGTACAGATTGTATGCACCAAAAATGCAGAATACATCAAGGTTATTGATTTTCACACTACTGAAGGCAAAGGTATATGAAACCTAACAGCATAAATGTTCTGAAAAAGGAATGCTAAGGTGTTGAATGGTGTATCACAAAGCATACATCATAATGAATATTTTTGAACAACGATGTTAAAGCAAATAATTATTGAGAAAAGCATGTCATTATATTCATTACAATAACATGTAATTTAACTTAATGTTTATACAGTAATGCACTGTGGTGCGGTTACAGCTCGATATTCCGATGGTTCGTTATTCCGAATTTCATTTTCGGATTAACAAATTTTGTGGAATAACGAACCTTCAGGATAACGCCACAAATGTTCGGATTAACGAACCCTGTTTCATTTTCGAATTAACGAAAATTTAGCTTTAGGGAATTTGTGTGTTTTGGATTAACGAACCTTCGGAATAACGATCACAGCACCCTTAGGGCGGACGTCCACTTGGGAGCGGACAAGCCCCGGAAGGGTTGCGGAAGCAAATTTTGTTATTTCGGCATCCTGCCCGCGACAAACGCGGAATAACTTTGTGAATCGGCTTGTCCTGGGACATTCCTAGGACTGTCCGCGGACTGTCCGCGGACTGTCCGCGGACTGACTGCGGACATTCCTAGGAATCACTCCGGAAGAGCGCGAAATACCTCGGAATATGCTAATCGTAGCCGGGCAGCGCGGAAACATCTAGGATTACACCAGGAATGAATGCGGACAATCAGGATGCCTTCCGGACAACAAAAGTTAGGCATGCGGACAAACTGCGGACAATACCAGGAAAATGGAAAGGTATAAATATGGCGCTGACTTTAACTTTTCCTCATTTGACTGCTAGCCGTCATTGATGCTCCTTGTTTTGCTTCCGCAGTAGCGGCTGATATTATATCAATATGATTGGTCAATATCATTTGATAAATGTGACCACCAAAAGTCAAAGAATAGGATTGTCTGCATGTGGGCTGACGATTCATTTTTTTTTTTTTATTTCTGATTTGTTTCATCTGGGAGAACAATTTTTTCTCTGCCTACAGTCACATGGATGATATTCGCAAACTTTTTGAACCATATATATATATATATATATATATAATATGCATAAAAATGTAAATGCATATACAATATATATATGTATATATAATCATGTTGATAAGGTAGTCCACGTGTGGGCAAGATAAAAAGATAAGTAACAAAACTGCAACAAAGTTCATGCTGTATTCACCAACGATTTATTTCTTCACAAGAAATAAACCGTTGGTGAATACAGCATGGACTTTGTTGCAGTTTTGTTACTTATATTACTATATATATATATATATATATATATATATATATATTTATAAATGTATATATATATATATATATTCTTTATTCCCTTTTTTTAGACATGTGCTTTATCCATCGTGAAGTATATACATGTTTTGTCTGATACTTCTGTAGAGCATGCCAAAATGATCCTAAGCATTATTTTTTTTTTGTTTCTCTGATTTTTACCCTTGTGCATCTCTAACCCTCTCTTATTTTGATCACTTTTGAACATTTTCAAGTCCGAGAATTTTTTTTTTCATGCTTAGAGCTTACTACCCTATTGCCAATGAAGTGTAAAAATTGAGAAATATTTGTAAGCTACTTTATTTTACTTTTTTTTTGGGGGGGGGGGGTTCAGCTGGGCTGTCAAATTGGACCATCGAGTTTGTTTGCAACTAAAACAAAAAGAAGAAAAAATATTAGGTAATAGCAACTACGAAAATCATTCAGGTAAAGAATATTTCTGAAATGATTTGTGATGCTTAATGTGTACTTAAATATATACGCTCAGCAAAAAACAAAGCAAAAGAAAGACAAAACTTTAACACTTTTTCGAGTTCATGATTTATTGCTTTTTCTCTCACTTCACTTGAGTTTTGAAGTGACAGAAAATTCTCCATTTTCCTCCATCATCTTTACCTTTCATTGTTATTTTGGGCTTCAAAGATATTACATTGTAATGAGACCACAAGTATATCTTTGCAATTGAATTCATGCTTTGTAGTGTGATAAATTTGTCTTTTGTATCATTAGAAAGCATTTACGTATGAATAACAACTTGTTCATATTTATATAATACATTAACATTTAGCCAAAAATTCTATGCTTTTTTTCTGAGTGTACTTCCACCTCACTTTTGTGATTTTTCAGCTGGGCTGTCACATGGGACAACCTAGTTTGTTTGCAAATAAAATACGAAAACAACATAAAGGAGAATGTACTATCGTAAGTAATAGGGACCAGGAAAGTCACTCAGATGAAAAATAATTTCTGAAAAGATCAAATCAAAACAAACTTACTAGGAAGTTAGGGTGCTGATTTCACTTCTTTCTGGTTGCTTTTGGCACAGTCTCTACTACTTTCTTCTTTGCCTTCTGGGACCGGAAATTCCTTAGATTTACCTGTTCTTCATCACTAGACGAAAGGTGTGCCTGTGATGGGGATATTTGCATGGGGGCCTCGCCTCCCTTCTTGCTCATTTTGCGTTTCATTGGCATGACGCTCGCGGAAAGTGTCGACATTTTCATGTCTGGATCACAAAATTTCCGCATCGGTTCCGGACACTTGCATATATAGATCCGCATCGGCTCCGCGCTGTCCTAAAACATTCCTGGTGTCTTCCGCTTTCATTCGGGAAGCCTCCCCACACCGCGGGATTCTTTCCGGAGCGTGTGCGGAAGGAGCGGAAGGGTTCCGGACAAGCGGGACATCCTCAGGACATCGTCAGGACAAGTCGCCGAAGGTGTCATGAAGTTCATTTCCGCGTCCAAATTTTTGTCTCGATCAAAATTTGGACGCGGAAATTTTTCTCTCTCCCGAAGGTGCGGAAACGCCCGGACATGTTTAGGACAGTGAGCGGACACGTTCAGGAACGTGCACTCTTAGAAAAAAAGGTTCTTTCGAGCACCATTAAATGGTTCTCAGCACTGTCACAATAGCGACACCCTTTTAGGTGCTCGTGAGAACCTTTTTTAAATGGTGCTTGTCGGCACCTTTTGCAAAAGGTGCCCATTAGAACCTTTTTCCCGATGAAATGGTGCTCGTGAGTACCATTTAAAAGGTGCCCATGGGCACCTTTTTGACTAAAGATGGGCACCTTTTTGACTCTTTTCAAAAGGTGCTCATGGGAACCATTTCATTGGAAAAGGTTCTAATGGGCACCAATGTTAAAAGGTGCTGACAGGCACCATTTAAAAAACGTTCTCACAGGCTCCAAAAAAGGTGTCGCTATTGTGACAGTGCTGAGAACCATTTAATGGTGCTCAAAAGAACCTTTTTATTTTTTCTTAGAATGTAGTATGTGAATTGATGTCTGTGTATTTTTGGTGTGTTTCACATGTAGTGCTGGTAAGGTGCTTCATTGGCACCATTCTTAAAGGTACATTACCTATCTGCATTGAAAATGTGCATCACAAACTCATTTGAAATGAAATGAATTCATCTGAATTTCATCTCATCAGTCAAACATACGTTCAAAACATGTATATTAGCAATACATTAGCATGTCACACATTATCATTGACACTGGAAAAAAAAAAGAGCAAGGATAACACACCCATGCACACAGAGTTTCACAAGCATGAATACATGTGCATGACATTCACCAATATTTTTTCATGAAACATTACTCAATAACTGAAAACCATAGAAATTTGCTCTTTCACAAATTCGCAAAAATGTATTTATTCACCTTCACTTTTACAATCTAAAGGTGAGGTTTGTATTTGTCATGTTATAATCAGTCAAATATTCTTAACAAAATATTTTCATTTGTTCACTATTACAATTCTTTTTCCACAATATTTGTCATTTGTGTACCGAGCAGTTCTTGAAATACCATCACACATCTCTGTACAGATGATATGAAATAGCAAGAGGTGCATCAGGCTTTTGAAATACATAACAAAATTTCTAATTCTCTGTGAAATGATTCCTGCATGGATGAGATACAGTAATTGTGTCAGTCTCAAGAAAGGCAGAGGTCAAGTACATTACTTAAGTAGTATAAGGAACTTTTTCCACATATTTGCTAGTTTGTTCGGTGTTGTTGTTTTTTTTTAAGCATATTTGTCCTAAAAGCAACTACAAAGGGCAGGAAAACAATTCCATTAAACAGGACCTTTGGCATTGTCACAGAAAACATACATTATATTGCAGGTATGATACTTGGGATAGGATAAGCTTTACACTTCTTCACTTCACTTCACATTCATAACGTCGAGTATTTGAATTAACTTATCTTTGTTTGTATACGAGTGACCTTTTTTGTTGTTGTTGTTCTGCAATTTGAAAGCACCATAGACACCTCTATACAACTGCAAACACAAGAAGAGTATCAATTCAGGTTAATCATGACTTCTGACAATTTACAGCATGTCCTACGAAAACACACATAAAAAAAAGAAAAAAAAAGAGAGAAAAGAACACATTGTTTTATAATGTGAAGGATAATAAGAATCCCAAGGGGAAAAGAGCTAGGATACGACACCCACACAGTTTCACAAGCATGAATGAACAAAATTCCTCAACCATGATCTAAAATATGTAACATTGGGAATCAATAAAAATTTACACTTTTTTTAAAAGCAGAGCAACAAATTCATTAGAGTAAACTATATATGATGCAGGCCTAAAGCTGAGGTTTGAATTTGCTGTTCTATAACCTGCCTATGACAATAATATGTTGTTAGCATTTTTCATTTTGTTCACCAAATTTGCCAACAGTCTTTTAAACACCACCACCACGTACATGCACATTTTGTATTTCTGCAAAAGCAATATAAACTGGTGACAAGAGGTGCATCAGTGCTTTGAAATAAATTACATAATCTTCAATTGTCTACCCAATACGTAATTCCTGCGTGGGTATAAATGCAATAAGTTTTACCAGTCTAGGTGCAAACTTTAAAAGTGTGCAGAAATCGACCACACAATGACAGGAGAAGTATAAAGAACATTTTCCGTATGTGCTTTTAAAGTTTAGAACTATGAATGACTCCACTTCTCAGATTGGCATGTGGTCTGATCTCGGTACGTCTACCCCCCCCCCCCCCACCCCCACCCCCAATACAGTTGATTCAAAGCTGTTAAATGCAAATCATAGTGAAACATTATCACTGGTACATTGTAAGTTCAAAATACTGTATTGGAATCATAACAAAACATATGTGACCCTCCATCACACAAACCAACAAAAAGTCGCCTGACATGAATATTTGGTTGACGGCAGATTCTGAAAGAGCAGCTATAAAATGTACACTATAAGTCAATGCAAAGGGACTTACCTACCCTATCTACATATTTCTCAAAGGTTTTCTCTGGCAGCATCAGTGTTTTTTCTTTGACTCAGCTCATTCTTGGCTAGCGTAGGTTTCTGGTCGATGCTGTCAATGGGCTATCGGGCTAAAATTGTCATTCTGATCGATGTATTCTGTTGGTCACCCAGATCATTCTTGACTAGCCCAGGGTTCTGTTTGATGCTGTCAACGGGCTATCACGGGCTGTCATTCTGATCGATGTATCGTCTTAGCCACACAGCTCATTCTCGACTAGCCCAGGGTTCTGGCTGATGCTGTAAATGGGCTATCCCGGGCTCTTATTCTGATCGATGAATTCTTGTGGCCGCCCAGCTCATTCTTGGCTAGTGTTAAGCCTGCGACGGTTCTGGCCTATGTTGTCAACGGTCTGTCACGGGCTGTCTCTCTGATCAATGTAGAGTCTACCTTTTTCCCTAACCGCACCAGCGACCCAAACACGTACGTTCTGCTTCATCGTCCCGGCCGGAGTTACTTGTTCCCTGGTTTCTGTGCATGTTGGTGTGTCCACTTCCCTGACATATGAATTGAAAGAAACAATAGACCTACACCGCGTTAATAAAACAAAGTCATTGCTATGATTCGATAAACAGAACACGGCATTTCATGACGTGACTCCTTACTTAGAACAAGCCTGAAAACACACTGAAGAGATTTTGACCTACCAAGTTAGGCCTACTGGGCTGTAGACAGACCTCTATTTATGGCTCTATTAAACGTTAACAATGACAGTTATAACTTACCGTATAGAACAAAAGTTATTGCATGTTGTAGACCTTACCATGTTACCCCGGGGCGCTCCTTGTACACAGTTATCTTTGCGTTCGGCATTCGGGCTGTGTTTCGGAGTTAGTAACGTTAGACTCTATTTTTAATAGACATAAACGTACATGCAGGCCTAACTGCGACCAGCCCCAACAGTGTGTAACTGTGTACACGGAGCGTCCCGGGGTTATATAATGCAGGCCTAGCTAAGTAACTTAGCCCGTCCCAGTCGCTGTAAAAACGTGACGGCGTCTGTTCGGGCTAGCCCATGGGCCATTGCTATGCCAAATTTCTAATTGTAAAGTGTTAGGCCTAACATGTTATTGTTAGATCTGGATGTACTGTACCTGGTAAACATTACACAAGATAGCAGCTTGGATCAAATTAGATCTAACATTAACGTTAGGATCTAGATATAGCTAACCGTTCACTGACTGAAAACGAAAACTGAGTGATGAATCCAACTTGATTTTGTACCAACGAATGTCATCTAAAAATGAGATAAAACCACATTAAAACTAAAAATCTTACCTATATTCTCCTAAATTATGATGACTGCCATGGCGAAAATGGAATTGACAGTGACACGTTTCCAGTCCACTTCAGACAAAATTAATGTCTAAACGTAGCCGGGTGCCGACTGTTCGTTATATGGGTGTGATACTGGTGATGTATGTCCACAGCCGTCTGCAGCTTGCTGCTGCATGCATGGTATTGTATTGGTACTCTCCTCTTTCTGCCGCTGTGGTCGTAGGTTTGCATAGGCGCGCAGCAGGCAGGCAGCACAGGGCTACATATAGCCGCGGCGCGTGCCGCGGCGGTTGTGCAGTACTAGTATGTGTACGTTTACGCGTACGCATATCTGATCGAGCGCTAAAATTGGATCGTGGCAGCTGTCAGTTGGCACGCAGCCAAGAGAAGTCATCAGTCTACGATAAAAACAATTTTATGTACTTTTTATTATCAAAGCAGTAGAAACACATACAATATTTTTGTACCAATACCACAGTTTTGGTGATTCTTACATCTGGCATTCGAATATACAGCAAGGGGAAAAATGAAAGTGGACCTAAAGATATTGTTTGACCTGCAAGAGTACCACAAATAACACTCGGGGACTGGGTCGCATACTAGCAAATGGTGACGAACGGAACCATTTCGATTGGGAACCATTTATAGGTGCTCATCGGAACCATTTTGCGAGAACCATCTGATGAGAACCATTTTGGAGCCGACGAGAACCATTTGAGAACCTTTTTTTCTTAGAGTGTGCGGACAGGTTGCCGAAGGAGTGCGGAATGCCAAATTTGCATTCCGGGTCTTGTCCGCGGGTCTTGTCCGGGTCTTGTCCGCGCCCTATTGGACGCCTGGTCTTATGGTGCAGCAACACATTACGCAGGTACATAAGTATTTGCATGTTTAGGTATATATAAATATGTCAAATGGTTTAAACATCGTGCATTTGCTGTTACTATTAAGGTAACACGCATGTATTCTTGTCAATTCTTATTTGCGATTTTCTTTTCATGTTTGCTCACACTTTCGTATGGTAAAGGAGTCCCAGCTCAAACTACGATTAAAGTTTCCAAGGGCTGCAATCCATAACAATGAAAAAGTTATACGACAATTTAATGGGCGTTTTAAAAGGTGATCGAATACACATACGTTCAAAAGAGTAAAATGTGCTTTATTCCAGGAACAAGGATTTTATTTTCTCTTCTGGCAGAGTAATGAAATGAAATGAAATGAAATGAAATGAAATGAAATGAAATGACCTATATAGACAAAAAGTATTTCACCAACTTACCATTCACAGTTAGTACGGTGGAGTTTTTCCAACCATCACTTGAGTGGGAAGCAAACACTTCACACGTAAGTGTTGTCTCATCCTCGACGTTTACATCCCGTATCTTTAAGGTGAAATCACTGACCATGCTGAATCTACCATTTTCGTCAGAGGGGTAACTGAAGGTACCATCTGTAAAGTTCGCCACTACTTTTCCGCTGGATTCATCGACCCACTGGACCCGATAGGGTGTGTAAGGAAGTCTGCATGGCAGTGAAGCCGTTTCTCCCTTCCAAACTGTCAACTTCGGTGCTGTCTGCATATGAAATGCTGGTGTGGATATTAAGTTCAAGTTCAAGTTCAAGTTCAAGTTTATTTAACCAATTCATTAAACATTTGACATTTTACAAAAGGATACAGCATTAAGAATAATGAATGGTTTGGGACCCCAAAAGAAGCAGAGCTTGTAAAAAAGGGGTCCCGGATAAACATATAAAACAAAGCAAAACATACTAAAGTTTTAAACATATTAACAAGAAGTATAATAGTAACATATTTACATAGGACAGATGGAACACAAGCACACACGCACACACACGCGCACACACACACATTCAACCACACAAACACGTGTCACAAAAACGCTCATGCACATACATATAATTCACATGAAATTGCAGAAAGATACTTTTACTATACTTTTAAATTCAGCTTCCCTGATCAATTCTTGTTTTACAAATTTCCCTCAAGATAGATGCGACATGTACGTTTAAAGTTGGATAGTGATGAGGCTGACCTAATTCTCAATGGCAAATTATTCCATTCTCTAATAAAAACATATACAAATGAATTTTGGGCAGTTTGAGTTCTTGCAGAGGGTTGATGAATGAGATTACTTTTACGCGTATTATAAGCATGAACGGTAGAATTTAACACAAACGCATCCTTCATGAAAAATTTCGGACCACCTTGTGTCTTAAACATAAAAATCAAGCAAATCAAGATAACTAATTTTTCAAATGGCAAAATATGAAGTTGAATAAACAATGGCAAACTTGGACTTCTATAGTTTGAATTTGTAATATACCTTACAGCTTTTTTCTGAAGAACAATCAACTTATCTATATGAGTCTTATAAGTATTTCCCCAAGCTACATTACAGTACATTAAATGAGGCATAACTATGGCATTATACAGACTAATTAAGGTTTCTTTTGGTAAATAGAGACGTAACTTGGATATGATACCAACACTACGAGAAACTTTAGTACAGACGTAACTGACGTGGTCTTTCCACAATAAATATTCATCGACTATAACGCCTAGGAATCGTACATTTTGGCTTCGATCAATCTGGTTACCGCCTATAACCAGTGGAACAATGTCATTTTGGATTCTTTTCCCTCTTAATCTAAATCCAACATATTGAGATTTGCTAGTATTCAATAATAGTTTATTACAACAAAACCATTCAAATATATTACCAATTTCATCATTTATAGAGTTTATTAAGGGTAACAAATAGTTGTGGGCAAGTAAGCAAGTGTCATCTGCAAAAAGCGAATAAGTAAACAAGCTAGATGAATTGATAATGTCATTAATATAAATAAGGAACAATAAAGGGCCTAGGACGGAGCCCTGTGGAACACCACATGTTACTTGCCTCGACTGTGATTTAACTCCATTTACCGTTACACATTGCTGTCTATTTTGCAAGTAATCTTTAAACCAAGCTAGAGCTACCCCACGAATACCATAATGTTCAAGCTTACACAGGAGTATCGAATGGTCAATAGTATCAAAAGCCTTCGACAAATCTAAAAATATACCAATACAATACCTGCCACTATCAATAGCATTAACGACAGTATTCACTGAATTCAAGACACCCATGCTCGTGGAACATTTTTTCCGAAAACCAAATTGCTGTGGAATCAAAACACTATATGATTGAAGATAATCATCCAATCTTTTATACACAATTTTTTCAAGGATCTTTGAGAACATGGGCAACAAAGCAATTGGTCTATAATTTTCTATACATTTGCTATCATTCTTTTTAAATACAGGGATTACATTTGCTAATTTCAATTTTTGTGGAACAATTCCTTGTGAAAGAGACTTGTTGAAAATATCACACAAGGGATCAGCAATATACTGTATACAACTCTTTACAACCATTGGAGATACATCATCTGACCAACATGATTTTGATGGGTTTAGGGCAGTAGCAAATTTTATAATTTCATGAACAGATGTTGGAGTAAAATACAATGATGAGGAGTGACTTTGCACAGATAAATATTCTAGAAATGAACTTTTGGCAGCGGGTATATCATTGGTTATCTTTGAGGGCAAATCAATAAAATATTTATTAAAATATTCAGCTTTATGTAAATCTGACTGAAGTGTAATGCCATTATGGTACATTTCACTCGGAATTAATGGTTTCTTCCCTCTCCCTAATAATTCATTTATGTGATACCATGTCTTCTTAATATCATATTGAGTAGACCGAAAAACATTATCATAATACCTCTTTTTGCTCTGTCGGACAGCAGAAGTCAACAAATTTTTATATACCACATACTTTTTAAAGTTTGCATCACTTCGATCTTTAATAAACCTAGAGTACAACTTATGCTTCTGATTAATAGATTTCAGGAGGTCTGGGGTAATCCATGGTTTTCTACATTTTTTCTTTGACTTCTTCTCAACTAAGGGAAGAACTGAATCATATAATATTAAAAAAGTATCAATAAACTGTTCATAAGAGTCATTAGCATCATACAAATCATACAAACAAGACCAATTAACGTCAGATAACTTTTGCTTAAAAACATTAATCTTCTCTTCATTAATAACAAGCAGAAATATCTTATTTATATTACGGGAAATATTACTCTAAATGTAACTATTAACTAGACTTCTGCAAAAGTTATATGCAAATTTAAATAAGAAATAGAAATCAGACATGCGTTCAATTAAAACAAGGTTTATTCTGTTCAGTGCGCAATAAACCGATTCAGTATTATTATGGGGAAAATGGAGAATAGGTAGGAAGATTTAATTTACTTGAATTAAGTCATATTTCATTTCCATCCAAAAAAAAAAAAAAGATAGAAAAGAGAAAAAGTAATACATGAAACTTAGCATAAATTTGCCAAACTGCACAAGTTGTAAGAATGTGCACACACACACACACACACACATATAGAAATGAACACAGGGAAGTAAAACAGCGACCTACTAAAAAGTGAAGTTTGTCAGACGTGGATCACTTTATAAACCATATGATCATTTATCCCAAATTGTCTGTGTACAGTAAAATTCTATATTTTGAAAACTGATATAAACGATGTGGTGACAGAAAGGCATATAAAAAGATACTTACATACTAAACATACTTTAATTAAATTTTAATGCTACAGGGCAAACATAATTAATCGATCATTGTAAAGTAAGAAATCGTGACAAAATCAATAATACATACAGACACACACAGTAGACAGTAGGTAACGGATTAAATGCATTGGTAAACTAAAAACTCAATACAGACACAGAAAAAGAACACAATGACATTAAATCAGAACGAAGAACAGGAATAAAGGATAAAAAGAGAACGAGCAGAGAAGAAAGAAGAAGAAAAATCTGAGGTCACTCTGCTATAGTCGTCATGACAAGTGAAAGGTACCAAAACATTTACAGTGACATTTCAAATACCTTGTGTTGCATGTAGAGACCCAATAATACTTTATGCCCCAGTCACACAGTGCCTAATGCCCCAGTCACACAGTGCTTTGCGATGGGTTACGTCCGCCGCGGATAGATACGGATGAGTGAACGCAGGGGGGCGCAGCGTGGACGCAGGCATCCGCAGGACCGTATGTAGACGTAACTGTCCGTAACTCATGCGTAAAGAAACGCAAAATGATGGCGACAAGCCTGCGACATTTTGAAATGTTCAAAATTTCGCAGAGGGATTCTACGGATGCAGACTTTCGCAAGTGAAACGTAATTATCCGTAACTGAACGTAACTATCCGGAGCCTGGAGGCAGACCATCCGCAAAAAAATTTTACCTCCCGTCCGTTTGCGTTCGTTGACGTCCACCGTAAGTATCCGAAAGTAATCACAAGTTAACGTATATCAACACTTTCGTCCGCTTACGGATATTATTTTGCGCACAGTTACGGATGCTGCGGAAGATTATGTCCTTCGACGTTTTCCGTTTTACACTCGCACTGGAACACAGAGACTCGTGGGAAGCCACACAACTCGTGTTGCCAAGCTGCAGCGCATTTACCTGAAGGAATGCTACAGTACAGTCGCAGCAGTGGAGAGGCAGAACCGCATGGTCAAATTATGACATTTCTACCACAAATGGTCATTTTAGATGGCACCCATACACTCATGACATCGGTTGACCCTTGGTGCTGAACTTTTTTTTTTTTGCACTCTTTGAATGTATATTTTTCGAAAAGGCAATACACTTTTGATTAGGGGATGGGGTGACAGCATTTCATTCACTTTTCTGGCCGGGAAAGGTGTGTGACAGCGATAACTATTATAAAATTCTCTATGTCAATGATATGTCAAAATTCTCTATGTAGGGGATGGGCGAGAGCATTTCATTCACTTTTCTGGCCGGGAAAGGTGTGTGACAGCGATAACTATATAAAATTCCCTATGTCCATGTCAAAATTATTCTCTATGTCAATAATATGTCAAATTGTTCAAACATCCTCTCTTTCTTATTTTGCGAATGATAATAATGTGTTTTATCTGATTCTGATTCTGATCGATTAACACAATGATACTTTAAACTATGAATTAATGAAGTTACTCCATTGGATAAGAGTGAACAAACTGTCAATAAATTTGCAAAAAACTGCAAGAAAAATGCATGCTGTGCAGTAATTCCCTGGAAAATCTACCGAGTAATGTTTTCCTGGAAGACACGGTCATAGACGAAGTCTCTTCCATCAAATTTCTAGGTTTGATTCTGGACAATAAACTTACCTTGGGTTTGCATATTGATTCTGTACGTCGTGTTATTTCAAGGAATAGCTATTATGAACAAAGTTAAATCTTATCTTCCCAAAAATGTATATTCTGCTTTGATACTACCTTACTTAAACTATGGTGTACTCGCATGGGGAAACACTTTTTCTACTTTATACAGAAAGAATACTATTATTACAGAAAAAAAAAAGCTCTTCGTATCATTTGTCACGAATCGTGGAGAAGTCATACTTATGATTTATTTCACGAAAATAATATTTTGAAAATTTGATCTTTATCGTTTGCAATTAGGACAATTCATGTATAAACTCACCAACCATTCTCTCCTCCTTGTGTTTGATTCCATGTTCTTAAGAATGAAACTGTTCATGCATATCCAACCCGTCAATCCCATGAACATCATTTGCTTTTGACTAGGACGGTTTTTGCAAAATCTTTATTCTCCTTTTCTGGACCAAAATTCTGGAATTCTTTTGATAATAATATCAAAGAAGCTTTAATTTTTAATACATTTTCTTTAAAGTTAAAGAATTATTTAAAAACTTCGTATGCAGCGAAATAAATTATTTCTTTTTTTAACTTTTGATTATCAAAATCGTTGTTGCGTCGGTAACCTCACTACTCTTTGTTTATCAGCAAGCCTGTGCCTCCAGTGCCCCGGTTATGACCCACCATTTCCCTCTCCTCTCCCCTCCCCCCCCCCCCTCCACCTCGGACTTCCTACCTTCCTTACTATCTTTCTATCCTCTCATCAATCTTTCCTTACAAGAGAGCCGCTTTGTTTTTGTTAATGTGAGTTGGTATGTGTGCATGTATGTGTGTATTATTCTGTCTGTCTTTTTTTTTACTACCGTTAAGGGAAATTGTTGTTGTTGTTTTTTGCTATTATATGTTTTCTGTATGAGGGGACTGCATTTTACAAGCCATGTTTTTTAGCAGTCCCCTCCATTTCCAGCAATACTGTTTATGCATTCACCACAGTGACGTAACAGTTATTTGTATCTCTGTTGATAATTTACCTGTATCTTTTTTACAATGTTATTCTGTTCATCGCATTGTGGTACTGATTTCCTGACATCTGTGTATTCGAGTGTTTCATTGTATTTCTAATTATTTTGTTTGATGGAAATGAAATAAATCAACTTGAAAAAATGAGAACGAATTTGGTATTTCTCTATAGTCTTACCCACTTTGCGCTCCATGGAATGTGTATTACATTTTTGTACATATATTGTACTTGGGTGTGGGAGGGGTGTTTGAATGTCTTGATTTTTTTTTTCTGGAAATTTAATAAGCATTGCTTTATTATAAAAAAAAAAAAGTTCCTTAACATAACCCAATAAGTCATGGATATCGCTGCACAACGACAGCGCAACCACAGTTTGTCTATTCCATGACTGTAAGTAATAATTTTCTTACTCTAATGTTTAACTTGTCGATCTATATTGTATTATATTTGTGGTATAATTATGTTATGTATTCTTTACATTTATGAAGTTTATTCATATTTGACTTGCACAAATGACATTTAAACCTCAAGTTCAAAATTTCATATATCTTTTATCACTGCAAAGTAAACTAAATGATTACGATTTTTTCACAAATTGTACGCAATTGAATTTCAGTTTTCCCAAGTCATGCCAGTGCACAATGTAAGACAGTCCAATATGTGATATCCTTGTTATGATAATACACTGACTTAGCAGGGATCGTCACAGAAAACAATACTGTCCATAATTATTTATAACAATCTGTAACTATCCCTAACTATCCGAAAATATCCGCAACTCTCCGCAAGTGTTCAGAACTATTATGTGCCAATTCGTAAGAATATCCGCAAGTGGACACAAGTATTCGCATCTGGTCGTATTTTTCCGTATCACCCGCACTTTTTCTCGGTATGTTTTGAATAAATTTTCTAGTGACGGCAAAGGATCCGCGGGAGTCCGTAGAAAAAAAAAATGACTTTTTTGGATGTAACGCCGGACGCAGAGCATTATGTGACTGGGGCCTTACGATGGGTTACGTCTGCCGCGGATAGATACGGATGAGTGGACGCTGGGGGAC
Source organism: Diadema setosum (assembly GCF_964275005.1). Taxonomy (NCBI): domain Eukaryota; kingdom Metazoa; phylum Echinodermata; class Echinoidea; order Diadematoida; family Diadematidae; genus Diadema; species Diadema setosum. The sequence continues at coordinate 22,704,154 of NC_092690.1, read as the reverse complement.
GCAGCGTGGACGCAGGCATCCGCAGGGTCGTACGTAGACGTAACTGTCTGTAACTAATCCATAAAGAAACGCAAAATGACGGGGCCAAGCCTGCGAAATTTTGAAATGTTCAAAATTTCGCAGAGGGACTCCACGGATGCAGACTTACGCAAGTAAGCGTAACTAAACGTAACTTTCCGTAACTGAACGTAACGATCCGTAGCTTAAACGCAGACCATCCGCAAATTAGTTTACCTCCCGTCCATTTGCGTTTATTCCCGTCCATCGTAAGTATCCGAAATTAACCGCAAGTTAATGTATCACAGCACTTACGACCGCTTACGGACATTTACGGACAGTTACGGATGCTGCGGACAATTGAGTATCTGAATATAAGAACGACCCAAGTCCATGGAAGACCATTTTGAGTAAACTTAAAAAAAAACTTCATATCTTTTTTATTTGTGCAATAATATTCTATTTAACTGTGATGGGAAGGCAACATTGTATATACAAATTTAGAACATATATTATTATGACAATTAACATTTACATTGAATGTTGAGAGGCCATTTTGTGTGATGGACTTGGGTCGTTCTTTGAATCATATGGACTTGGGTCGTTCCTATATTCAGGTCTTCAATTGTGTCCTTTGGCGTTTTCCATTTTTCTCTCCCATGGGAATAGAGACTCATGGTAGACTACTAGTACGCCATCCGTGTTGCTAAGCTGCAGCGCATTATATCTGAAGGAATACTGCAACTCATTCGGAGCGGTGGAGTGGCAGAACGGCTGCATGGTCATTTTAGGTGGCACCCATATACAGATGACATTGTGGACCCTTGGTGCTGAACTTATTTTTCTTGCACTCTTTGAACTCTCTAAAGCAACTGGTGTTTTAAGAAGAATAAAATATTTAATTAATGTTCAAACTTTAGTTATGTTATATAACACTTTATTTTTACCATATGTAATGTACTGTAATATTGTATGGGGCAACAGTAGCAAAACAAAATTGAACACAATTTTTCTTCTCCAGAAAAAGGCTCTTCGTATATGCACACATTCAAATTTTTTGGCTCACACTGATCCCATATTTTATCGCCTAAAAACTTTGAAGACCCATGATATACATCTATACCTAAATGCCATATTTATGTATAAACACACTCGAAATTTATTACCATTTTTTCATAATACCCTAGTAACCAATGACCATATTCACTTATACCCTACCCGTCGTTCCCATGATTTTCATTTAAGTAATCCGAAGCTTTTACTTGCTCAAAAGTCGATTAGACATCAAGGTCCGGATACATGGAACACTCTTCCTGAGGAGTTGAAACAGTTTGCCTCCTTGTTTTCATTTAAAGCAAACTTAAAGAAGTACATTCTATAACAGTATACTTCAAATACGAACTAAAAAAAAAAAAAAAAAAAAAAAAAAAATTATACAACCAATGTTGGTCTCCCGATAGCAACAACGAATATCGTCCCCTCTTTCAGTAAACCAATGTTATTATTCTAAATTCCAGCCTATCTGCCATTGTGCACCTTCAAGCACCTGCACACACATTCACCACCACCACCATCACACACTAGAGTTTATTTTCCCCTGCTACTTTCGCAGCAGAATTAATATTGTTACGAATCTAGTACGTCCTTATCTTTTCCTCGGGCCGGACATCTTTTCAAGCAATGCTTATAATGGCGGCCCTCTGCATAATCGTTTCTTAACTATAAATGTTATTCTTATCACTGCTGCATAGACATGCATATTGTACATTATATTTCTTTCATATCGTTGTTTATTCAAGTCTAAAGACTGTGTTAAATTTATTCTATATATTTTCTACATGTTCATGATTATGTACTTATATGTATCGTGGTTTATGCAAGTCAAACGACTCTGCGTTGAATTTACTTTGTATATTTCCTGCATCTTCATGATTATGTAACTTATGTATATTGATTTACAGAAAATAAAGTATCCATCAAAACAAATGTACGTTATTCGAAAAAGATAAATATTTTGGGTAGGGAATGGGGTTACAGCATATTATTTACTTTTCTGGCCGGGGAGGATGTGGGGCAGCGATAAACTGTATAAAATGAAAACGACTGTATTTCTAAAAAGTCTTCAAGGGAATGGGTAGTATCTGATCAGTGGCAATCAGTGGCAATGCCGGAGATGATTGTACCAATCCTTGTGGGATTCATTTAAGAGTACATTATATATCTATTGTTGTGTGAAAATTATTTGCTTCAGAATGGTCTCATATTCAAGTAATGTGCATGCCTGTACAGTGTCGGGGCGATAGTTAACGGGCCTTAAACGATCGCCCCGTGACTGTACAGGCATGCTTACCTGGAAACATTGAACTGCACATTACTTGAATATCAGGCCATTCTGAAGCACATAATTTTCACATAACGAGAGATATGAAGCCCACAAGAATTGGAGCAATCATCCCCCAGCATTCCCACTGATTCCCACTGATCAGGTACTAGCCATCCCCTCCAATCACTTTACACTCCATGGCATGTGTATTACAGTTTTTATTTTATATTTTGAAATGGAGGGGTGTTCTAAAGTCCATATTTTTTTTTTTTTTATATTTGGAAACTTATCAAGCATTACGGTAACTTTATTATATCAGTCTTCTTAACATAGCGCAGTAGGTCATGACTATCGATGCACAATGACATGACAGCTAAAGCAAAGCTTGTGTATTCCATGACTGTAATTTATTCGTTCCTACTCTATTGTTTAACTTATCGATCTATATTACATCTTATTTATCGTATAATTATGCTATATATACTGGACACTGATGATGTATGTATTTATATTTCAGTTGCACAAAATCAATTCAAACTTGCAGTTCAAAAATTTCATTTTTCCTCTATTGCTGTGAAGCAACTTAAAGGAATGCAAAAAAGTCTTCACAAGGTGTACGTGACATAACTTCAGCTTTTCCCTAACGTACAATATAAGACAGTCCGATATGTGATAACCTTGTTGTCATAATTATACTAACTGAGCAGGGATCGTCAAAGAAAAACACATTTTCCATGATTATTCATAACAATCTGTAAGGGTGGGATTTCACGGAGCACGCGAACAATTTACGAAGGACGCGAATGACAAAATCCAACATTCGGAAAAGTTTTTCTCCGAATGTTTTCCGACAATGAAGCCGAAAACTATTCTTGCGCAATTTGTGCGAAGTTTTCACGACGTATGTGCGAATGTCGTGTGTATCATTGCTGAAGTACAGCATGTTACGTACACGAAGAACACGCGACGGAAATGCGAACAACGACAAATTTTCAATAATCATGGGAGAAAATGTACCCAAGGAGAGGTGGAAGCTGTCTTGAGTTGAATTTTTTTTTTCTTTCCTCTATTTCTCCTTTCTTTTTCTCTCATTTTTCTATTGTGTGCTTGCCTACATTTTTTTTCCTGGGACGTATCTCCACTAGTAAAGCATATGATTTTTTTTTCTTTTTTTTTTTGCAGTTCCTCCAACACATAATCTTTATACTTCAAATGAAATTTTACATACTTTAGATCTTAACTGTATTCTGCGATTTTCTTTTTTGTATTTCAAACATTTCTCTCTCTTTGCTAGTCTTTAATTTCTTTTGTTACTATAGTTGTTAATAATTGTTTGATGTTTAGGTGTATGCTACGATTTTTATTTGTAGAAAACGTATAGGTCATACATCCCCCAAACGTGCGCTAAACGTTCGCGAGAATGTCTCAAAAGGTACGCGAATAGTTTGCGATTACGTCGTAAAATGATCGCAAAAACTTCGCAGATTTCGCGTAACATACGCGAGACATTCTCCAAAGTTTCGGAATCTGTTTGGGGTTTCACGAACATTTTGCGAACATCACGCGTGTCTTGCGAAGGTCTTACGCATATGACGAGGCTTTAAAGCCACTTTCGAGAACAATTCACGAGCAAATCACGACCAAGTGTGCGGAAAAGGTTCGCAGAAAATTTCAAACTTTTTTGAAATTCTCGCCGAAGTAAAAACGACATTCGCGAACAATTGACGACGCTTCCGAACCCTCAAGTTTGTTTGGCGATCTTTTGCAGACCAAAATGCGAATGCTGGATTTTGCCATTCGCGTCCTTCGCAAATCGTTCGCGTGCTCCGTGAAATCCCACCCTTACTATTGACTTGAATTGAATTGAATAACTGAAACTGCACTGGTCTTGCACTCGAGACACAGTGAACAGTTCCAGTACGTTTATTTTCATATTTCACTTGACATCAAAATACATCCAGAAAAAGAGAATACAAACCAAGTAAGATACAAAATATGCTATAAGTCAGGTTAATAAGTCAGGTTATGAACAGAAAGTGTGTCAGCATACATAATGCACATAAGACAATTCGTAAAAGCAAAGCTTGTAAACGCAGGTTCCATGAAAAAATACCGGTGTAAATTTGCTATGCAATCAATGGAGATGGGACACAAAGTAATAATGACGGAACGATATGAAAGCTAAAATATCAAAGTACAAAGGGGAAAAGAAATAAAAGAGAAGAAAAAAAAGTGAAAAAAAAAACCAAGAATCCAAAGAATAAGAACTGAGTGAAAATATGGCATATAGATACATAAGTATATACGTGCACATTATCTATAATCAACTTCATAATGATTTCAAAATGTTAATACAGGTACGGATGCAGTGAATGGGAGCATAAACCAGAAATATACATTGAACGAGGATACTGCGCATATAACATATCAAAAAATTCTAATCAGGATGGTTATATTCATTTATTAACATTGATTTCAATGTTTGTTTAAATGTAAACATACTAGAACAATTGGTTAAATCGGCGGGAAGATCTTTCCAGAATTTAGGTCCGGTAAAAACAATTGTTTTTTGAGCAAGGAGTGTCTGAGTACGTGGAAGGTGAAATGTATCTCTTTGTCTTGTGGGGTAAGCATGGACGGCATAGATTTTCTGAAACATATGAGTAAATACGTCAGACAAGCCGTTGGCTGATAACTGAGACATAAATTTGCCTAAGTTGTATAAAAACAAGTCAGCAACCTTAAGGAGTCTGTTTTCAAACAAGAAATAATTCGTGTGAAAATAAAAATCGCTATAACTGAACGAATAGCTATGCGTAACTATGCGTAACTCTCCGCAAGTATTCAGAAGGATTCGGAAGTTTACGCAAGTCTAAAAAACAAATAAGGTGTCAATTCGTAAGATTATCCGCAAGTGGACGCAAGTGTCCGCATCTGATCGTATCTGTCCGTATCGCCTGCATTTTTTCCGTATTCAAAAAAAAAAAAATTCTTGTGACGGCAAGGGATCCGTGAGAGTCCGCAGGAAAAATAACTTTTTTGTACGTAACTCCGGACGCAGAGCATTTATTTATGTGACTGGGGCCTTAGATTTCAATGTAAAGAACTGAACTGAAAAACCGTCAAGGCGTTCGCCAAATTTTAGTAGAACTTACCACGAACAGTGACAATGGTGCTGTTAAAGTGGACGTTATTCTTGTGGTTGGTGACGCGACAAAAGTACTCTCCGGCGATGTTAAAATCGACCGCTTGTTCGAACACCAGACTGTAGTTCTGGCTTGCTAGTATCTTGACTGAACCGTCGTGGTACCCCTTTCCACCCGTCTGATTATCTTGCCATGAAAGTAAGATCTCTGCCGTCTCTTCAGTTTCACCTGAGACAGAAACAGGGATAGGAGAACGTTGGTACTTCCATCAAAGCCATGCGTCAGGAATTTTGGGCTTAAGAGTATTTAAGAAAGTTGCTGTTACCAAGGAAGCGACTGAGTAACTTACAAATTCCTTTTACCTATCTTGCCTATAGAGGTTCGTTAATCTTTTCAAATCCGAACATTTGTGACGTTATTCTGAAGATCCGTTATTTCGAAGGTTCATTTATCCGAAAAAGAACTACGGTACGGTCCGTAACAAACCCTCGGAAAAACGAGCCTTTATTTCATTTTCGGATTAACAAACCTTCGGAATAACGAACCTTTGGCATAACGAACTGTAAACGTTGCTCTTTTCTTGGTCTCGGGAAAGCCGTTTTTTACATCCAAAATTCATAATATGATGAGGCATGGACCCGCAGATTCAGCACTGCTCCAAGTTGATATTTTTTTTTTAAATTTCTGCAAGTGACTTAAGTATCAACACCGACGTATCATAATTTCGTTTCATTTGACTCCCCCAAACCCTAATTTCTCTTTAAAAAGTAAGACATTAATTCATTTTCAACAAAAGTACTTGAATTTGGCATCCACTGGTTCTGGCCTCTAATTGAATATGCATGATAACAGATTATCTACTGTACATAGTGACCGTCCACTTCAGTCATGTCATGAGCAAGGCGATCAACAAACGTATTTTGTACCATAGGAATACGTTTCAAAAGAAAACAAAATTCAATTCGCCATAAAGGTACTCGCTTTTCTATTTTTTAAGGTATTTTTTCTCTTTGTGTGTGTGTTCTTTTTAACAGCAGGTGCTCTTGCAGCTGGTATTGTTAACTGTGAATGAATTTCCATTACCCTCCATTTCTAAACATGACAGTTTTTTTTTAACATTCCACGAGTTAACAGTTACGATCGAAAAGCTTGCCCTTGGACCAATCGGTGTTTTCATAATTATTTGTGGTGCGAATTATTCAGCCAAGGGAAATGATTTAGGCCGCTCAATCCCGACGACCTCTCTTCGGGTAGGCAGGCGGACCCAGTGTATGTAGGACGAATACGTCAGTACCAACGCATATTCGTACAATACGTTTAAGCACGTATATATAATTAATTAATCATATTGTAACATGTATAATCGGAAAGGAATAAAGGTAAGCTTCCCAATCCACCTATAATAATGTTACACACACACACATACACACGCATACTCGCGCGCGCGCACACACACACACACACACACACACACACAGAAAAAAGGGGAACCTATTATTACCCTATTAAATGTAATGCTTTGACACTGTGGATACCTTTCTTCCAAAACAAGTCGAGAGGTTCTCCGAGGAAGACACAAGGAAGAATGGCCATTTGCTGCCCTTCCCAGAATACAGTGCGTGGGATCGTCCACACAGCGTCTTCCGGTACTGATTGGGATTTTACTTGTCCTGTCACAGAGATGAATACAAATCAATAGAATCGCAATTTCAAATATGTACAAACTTCATTTCCTATCAGTTTCAATTTTCATTTATGATTTTCATATATTAGGCCTATGAGAATCTATACCACGTCCAGCTAAAGGATGCTGCCAGATCCTTCTAATCGTGGGGAAATAAACCTGATCTATACTTGTTTTTAAGAATCCCTCCCTTGTCGTTAGAATTACAAATGGTATCTCTGTCGAGTGATCCAATTAATAATTGATGAAGAAATGGTATATCTTCATTTTAGCATAATCTGATAATTCCTTCATTGTGGTTGCTATGGAGTTTACATCCTGGAGAAAACTTTAATCGGTTAGAGAGATGATACAATATTAATTCTGACTTCCACCAACCTTTAGGCCCGAATTCACGAAGGTGGTGCAATCTTGTCCATGGTTTGAACCATGGGCAAATCTATCAGGCGCCAAGTGTCGCATGGCCTATTTCGTTACGAAATCGGTTATTTCGTGGACGAAATAACTGATTTCGCAACGAAAAAGATCATGCGACACTTGCCGCTCCATACAAAACTACCGTCTTTGTCCATGGTTTAAACCATGGACAAGATTGTACCACCTTCGTGAATTCGGGCCTTGTGATTTGGAATTTTTGTCATCTCCTGTGGACCTCTTCCGGCAAGTGATTGTACCGTTTGTTTCGCACTGCCTGTTTTTGTTTGTTTGTTTTTTATTTCTCCCATTTATGGCACAGAAGAGGGCTCGGTAGGATTACGCGCTTAAATATACCAGATAGTCATACTAGAGAGCTTCTTTTCTTAGTATGCACACTTTTCCAGAGTGTGTGCATTCTTTCCAGTATTTAGATGGTTTAGGAGAATCCATTTGAAGTGAGTTATACATCATTTAAAGCTTAAAGTCTGCTCTTTCAGCATGCTCAGAATCTGTTCTTAACTAAAAATCCGTGTTTGGCGACATTTTCGTTTGTTTTGTGATGCAGGGTCACACATTGTTATTTCTATAGTAATAATAATAGTAATAATAATAATAATAATAATAATAATAATAATAATAATAATAATAATTATTATTATTATTATTATTATTATTATTATTATTAGTATTATTATTATCATTATCATTACCATTATTATATTTAGTCAGCCAATAGAAAATGACAGCAACACTAACATATTAAGATACATTCACATGGAAATGGCACAGTAGATTGTTGATGTATAAGACATACACAGTTGACGTATATAACACAAAGTATGATCACGGAAGTAATTCATGGGCTAGGGCTAAAAACAAACATTCAAACAAGCAATTATTTTCCCGATGTCCTTAAGCATGTGAGCCCTCACGTAATGCCTTCCCGTATAAATATACACATAATAACATCATTAGCAAAACAGACCAGTAATAAAAATATCACATTAAAATACAGGATATAAATCAAAATACCCAAAACTATCCAATCTTCATTTCAAAATCTAACTCTAAATATGTCTTCCCTCAATGTTAACAAAATGGGATAAAAGATAAAAGGATGATATAAACATCAACAAAATCATATTGTGCTACAATCAGAAAGAAAACGAAATTCAACATATCTCAATATTACAACTCTGTTGAATCACATTCTTAATCCTAATAAAAAGGGAAAAAACTATTTACTTTTAGACCATTATTCTATAGATATGTACAGCTTCTCACTTTGAATGAAAATATCTAAATTCATCTGAATATGTCAGAGTGTGTGTGCTGCCTTTCACTCACATCATACACATGAAAATAGTATACTGAACTGTTTGCAATGAAAGCAAAATAATATTAATATTATATTTACAAGAACTATAATAATGATATATGTGAAAAATGAGAACAGGGAGTCTTGTGATCATTGAAACGCTGGAAATAGAATTGTTATTCTATATAAACCCGTACGAATGAGAAAGGACGGATTATACGAAGTTTTTGTTCCTAACTTTGTGGCCGAGAGTACCAGGACGTCACTGTACATCTTGATAAAAGAATATCTTTGCATAATATGTAGTGTGTGACGGGGGGGGGGGGGGGGTGGGGAGGCAAAAGGGGTTGGACTCCCCTTCTATTTATTTTAACTGTCTGTAAGCTAAAAGATACTATTCACCTCATTATTGAAGTGTCAGCTTATGGCTAGGCTGATAACAAAAATAATTTATGCTGAATTGTGTTACTTTTACCTACAAATGCGAAATTCGGATGGTGCAGGCCAAAACAAGAGAAGTACATGAACAAGCTGAAAAAGGTCAAAAGCCAGTTGTTTTGGTCATTTCTCAAAACAAAACGTGGCTTCCAAATCCACTTGCATCATTCAATCCTCAATAACATGTGAACCCATTGAAAATTATTACACAAATTGTGCACAAGTTGGCAAGACTACCACATAGTACATTAAAAAAAATATTGTGTATGAAGATGTCAAAGGTCAAAGGTGATAGAGGGGGTTTCGCATCCTCTCATCGGGAAGGGTTCAGTTCAATTCATTTTCAATTTCAATTTCAATTTCAATTCAATTATCATTTCCACTCAAGAGGTGGAACACCCTCGTCAGCCAAAGGTTTCCTGATATAATCAAGTCAAAATATAAAAAAGTGGGTTAACCCTCTGACGGCAACAGGAAAGATTTCACTTGTATTCAACCTGGAGGAGTCACTAAAGGAATTTATTATCAAAAAATTCCTTGAAATTCAAGTGGCGGGTCGATGCCTAATTTGCATGTATCAAAAATTACCGCCGTGTAACCTTAAAATGCCTATCTTGGGACATTAGAAAGTAAATTCTGGTGTCTAAACGTATGTCTTTTAGGTCAATTCACACAATTATGACATCAGTAGTAACTTAACATTTTCTTCTTACATAATTTACATAAATTGCCATGAATATGCATATGGCATATTAATCCACATATCTCCATATTTCATCTGTGGATGGATCCTTTGGTGTCTGTGGTCATAAAATATTGTATCTGCTAAAAGTCATTTCTGCAGTATACATGGATGTAACACTCGAAAATAAGCACCTGCAAATATGCATAAATCCATAGAATGTATTCAAATCACTACCATGTGTCACATACAATTTGCAGAACGTTTATTCTGATGTTCATAATAATCCATAAATTCAAGGGCAAAGAACATCTTTACAATTGTATAGTATCATGAAAAACCTTGAAACATATCATGAATTTGCATTTGATTTAGAATAGGTCTAGTACAACTCTATCATGCGGCTACCCTTCTCCCCCCAGCCGCAGAAAACCGGGTATGAAATGGGGATAGCGAGTGAAAGTTTATTCTGCCGCTGCGGCTGGTTTGGATTTCGCATCTAGTTTTCGTGTTCTATTTCTGTTGGAAAAGGAAAGAAACCTGAGGTTAAATGATATGTTTGGAAAGTTGAGATGAGATTAGTATTGTATTGTAATATTATGGGTGAATGGGTAATTGAAAAAAAATAACGAAATGTTTGTTTATAAGTTTTGGTTCTAGGTTGAAAAAGATTTATTATACAGTTGTAAATAAGATGGATTTTGATAATGATAATATGTGGGGGGTATGGGGCACAGAGCCAAATAAAGATTTACGTTGGTGAAGATTTGATGAGATGATGATAATAAAATTTATGTAAGTTTTTTGTGTACATACTATATGTATATGTATATGTTTGTATAATTTTATTATATTATATTTTAATGTGAATTATTGTATCAATACAGTGGAAGGCAATTACACCACTGTTGTTATTGTAACGCAGAAATAGTATATGTATTGATTTCTTATTGATTGATCACCGGTAATATTTGATATTTTATGTGTGATATGGGTTGCAATAATGTAAACTCTAATATTGTTGTTTTGTACCCCCATGTACGTGTCTAAACCTGCCATTCGTTTTGAGTGAAACGGTGGACCTGTTTCTTTTGTATACATGTTATTCTCACACTTTCTTGAACTTGAATAAAGTCATGATTAAACCTCATTATAACCATTCTTATATAGCGCATAATACCTTTGGTAAGGTTTCTATGCACCTCAGATGAAAACAATAAACAAAAACAGGAAAATATAATTACACAGCCATTTCTCAAACTTGCATGTTTAAAGGACAAGTCCACCTTCATATACATAAGGTTTGAGAGAATGCAGCAATATTAGCAGAACACATTGGTGGAAGTTTGAGGAAAATCGGACAATCTGTTCAAAAGTTATGAATTTTTAAAGTGTCTGCGCAATCACTGCTGGATGAGAAGACTACTGCGGTGTATGATGTCACATGCGTACAACGATATAAGGAAAATAAAAAGAGAATATCACAAAACTTTACTTTTTGAATAAAGTGCTCATTTCTTCTACTTGTTACTAACGTATGTTAGGGGTAATATTATTCCCCCTGCCTCCCGAAAGAGAGAAGTTGAGTGTTCTTTTGTTATGCGAGAAAAATGGAAATATGTTGAATTTTCTTTATTCTTTCTTTATTGAGTTGTACACATGTGACATCACAAGCTTTAGCAGTCTTTTCATCCAGTCGTAACTGAGCAGAAATTTCCAAAATTCATAACTTTTGAACGGATTGTCCAATTTTCCTCAAACTCTCACTGATGTGTTCTACTAATATTGCTGCATTCTCTCAACCCACATGTCTATGAAGGTGAACTTGTCCTTTAATATCATTAACTGGGATGCTGTTCCGTAGTTTCCGGGCAGCATGACTGAAACTACATTTACCGTAGTAGTTTGTTGAAATGGAGGGTATCACATGATTAGAGATCCTCCCGTGACGACCAAAGAACTTTTGTAGATTCACATTTTAGAAGGAGCTCTGAGAGATCAGAAGGAGCAATTTTGTGAAAACATTGATAAACAAGCAAGCACTATATCCACCTTTTGATGATTTATTCTCTCCAAAATGTGCTTGTAATCAGCACACAAAGATTGAAGTCTAATAGCATTTAGCAGAAACCATTCAGAACAACTCTTCTGTACCTGTGATACTTTATCTTCATGCTTAATACGTACTTATTTTTAATATGTTGCACTTCTTCGTTTGTTTATTTGTTTGCTTGCTTTTTGCAAGGATGAGATATCATGAAAACATGTTTATTAATAAGGAATCTCATACACAAGTTGTCTTGGGATAATTTTGAACATTGTCACCAAGTGACTTTCTGAAAATCTGAAATATTGTTATTCATAGCTTGATACACGCACGTTGAAAGGGTCTTACCATTTCTATCACATAACTATGGTTTACCTGTTATCAGAAGTTTTCTTGACATCAAGCCATGAATCAGAGTGCTCTACATTTTTCAGTCATCGAGTAACCAAAGGCTCAAGAACTGAGCTATTGCCAGCGGTCACTCATCATCAGGTTTCTGTTGTGCGTCATGCGCAAGTTTTTGTATCGTATTTCACACTCTCTTTGGAAATCCCATGACAGATTTTCAGCAAACGGTATAGGCCGGTAGCATCCCTTGGATGACAGGATCTCAATTTATTCAAATGGGCACAATATCTAGAAAGCCCCCAAACCCCGAATTTACGGGATGTATTCAAAACACACACACACACACACACACACACGCACACACACACACACATACACACAGAAATGATAGAATTAAGAAAGGGTGCAAAATACCATGGAGCTATATAGCTCCATGATAATACTATACGTGCATGAACATGTAAGCTGTTGAAGTCTGAGTTCGGGTTGAAGGTTCACATGCAGCAATGTTCTCGTAACCAAATATTTATCATTTTAAATTTTGGCAAGTAAATGATTTCCTTGCTAGGTCACAAGTCTAACTGACACTGGGTAAGTGATCTTTCAGAGATAACGTTGTAAAGTAATAGATATGAAACTCACCAAAATAAAAGACACATCAATATATCACTCAACGGAAGGTTTACAATGCATTCTCCATAATGACGATCACGTACACAATGCCACAGGAAGGAGCACCCCCCTGTGAAAACGATTCCACAAAATTCTAAATGATAATTAGCCTATGAGTAGAGGTATAAATTTTGATTATATGGGGAAACTGTGCGTGATACATGTTGCGAAATATGCCAGCAGACAGATAACGAACGCAAAGTGATGCGTGTGCACCGCATGCCTGACTGCTATGACTACTATCAGCTAGATCTACATTCGAATATTTCCGATAATGATTTACACAATCAATTATTTATCTTTGCTAACTCGGGCAGTAGGAATATACAACACACTCGTGCTGCAGACAGAAGAGAGAGAAATGAGTTTACATGCATCATGGGAGGGTGGGCGGGATGTGGGAATTTCTAAGCAACGAGTGCAATGGAATAGATTCTACAAGCCATGTACGTGCATAAGCATGAAAGCCGCTGAAGACCGAGTTCAAGGTTCACATTCATATGCAGCAAAAAGGATGTGCCCCTCCTAACATAATGTTATAATTTTTTGGCAGGTAAATTTAACTTCCTTGCTAGGAAATAAGTCTAACTGACTCTGGGTATAAGTGCTCTTTCAGTAAACGATGAAGTAACAGATTAAAAAAAAAAAAAAAAACTTCTCAAAAGGAAAAACGCAACAATATGTATATCGCTCAACGAAAGGTTTAATACATGCATTCTCTAATAATGTCGCTCACACAGTAGGCCTACACCACGAAGGAACACCGCCCTGTGCAAATGATTCCATGAATGATACATGTAGTAGTAAAGACTCACTCCATCATCATGTACATGCACATACCGTGTAACATGGCTGTTATGACCAGCTTCAGCAAAATGGCGAATTTAGTCTTCATAGCTGCAGGGAGATACGAGACTAGAGATGCAGACAGTGTGGAGTAGAAAAGGCTGTACAGAGTGGAGAGGTGTTCCAATATGTGCATGAGCGATCGTCGATGGAATCTCATCTGAATGACTGTGGGCAAAGGGTGTGTGCACAGCTACAGCGCAAAGTTCAGACGAGTGTATGGCACGGGGATTCCCCGACAGACATTACACTTTCACTGTATTGTCTGTTTGCTGAAAAATAAAATGGTGTTCGATTTAGGCCTAATCACCATGGGTGTTAAATCTAACACCGATCAGTTGTCAATAGAGGAACACACCGACAGGCGTATACGATTGTGATCGTGTTAATTTGTCATTTCCTCGTGACTGCTGGTGATATTTTGATATTGCGCTACGGTGTTAATTCTACAATGACAGCACATGGTGTTGATTTGTTAATGCTGGTGTTAATATCATCGGTATGTCACCCCGCCCAGTGTCAATAGACCACACCAACTGGTGTTACTGTGGTGCAAACGTGTTCACACATTCTTCTTTAAAAAAAAAAAAAAAAAAAAAAAAAAAGTCAAAAACAAGTATCGGAAATTCTTGATCGCTTTGTTGAAGTTCACATTCAACTTTAAGAACAGTAACTAACTGATATTCAAAAAAAAACATTTTGTATTTTGAAGTGACCCGGAGGTGTTAATCTAACACTGCAAATGAGGCCGGAAATTAAACATCAGCTCGGTGTTTCATATTTAACAACGGACTTCTTGCGGTATTAAAGATCGAACACTGATATACTCGTTTGTGCTATCACATTCCAATTATTGTTGTGTGACTCAATTCAACATAATAAGTCATATTTTCAATTTCAATTTTGCTTTTAATTGCAATTATTTCCATTTTCATCCACAAAACATAACAATAAATGAGAAAATGACTGAGGGTCTTGGATATGTACACATTAGATGACTGTAAGGTGAAAATTTTAGGCAATTAAAGAATTGAAATCCTCTATAAGATTTAATAACAGTATAGTTCCAAAAGAAACGTGCAGAATTATGTATATGTTGTATGTTCCATGAAAAAAGAAAATGAAGGGTCCCATGAAAAGTACTGCATGTATAACAGGTCATCGTGGAGAACACATTCAATTGGGGCCAAAATCTAGACTTTCTTAATTACAAAAGCACAATGAAATAAAGAATGACACCATCGCAGTCCCGCTGATTGCTGAGGTACAGATAGGCACAAAAGAGATCACGAACTCCGTCCAGTCTTATACATTTCAAGAACGCAAGTACTAAATGCGAAGAGATTATCGGGAGAAAAATAATGAACACATTTTGATTCTCTTCTGGCTGGTGCATCAAAAAATATTACAGTTGAAATACTTTACGAAATCATTGCCCTCCCGCTGAGCACTATGAGCGTGAAATACGCAGCAAGTTAAAGATTTTAGAAAAATGAACTAACGCATTTGATACAATCTGATTTTGTTCATTATCTACACGGTAATTCACTAACAAAATATTGATCTACAAATTTAATCAATAAAATGTGAATTTATTTTGGTGGTGAGGGGGGGGGGGGGGGGGTTAACAGTAGGCCAAAGCGACAAAACAACGTGAAAATACGATTACAAGACATCAATGTTTTGTTTTTAGGGGATTTCTTTGTTTTTGTTTTTACCAGTAAATTTCCTCTTCGGACCAGTAAAAAAAAATAAATAAAAACTGGTAAATTACTGGTCCGACAGAGACAAGTTTCACCAGTCGAAAAAATAGGATAGTATGCAACCCTTGTTAACCACACACTGCCATACACACCAATTGGCCTTGTGCAAAATTAACATTTTTACAGAGGGCTGAAAACAGAACAAAATCTGAAACCTAATTTCAAAATAAATCTTGAATTTACTGAAACTGATTTATGCTACCAGTTTTGAAAAATGAAAATTTCAGATTATGTTTTAACGTTAATTTGCTAAAACTAAGAATGAATGATATTTTTCGTTAGGAATGGGGAGTCGCAGTAGGGTCAAACGGTTAGTGAACCAACCTTCTTTGTTAAATTTGTAATATTCTGCTATTTGCATGTAGATTGCCTCATAATATATTCTCATATACACTATATTATCTTGTTATCGTGTATCTCTTTTGTGTCGTTATATGTAATCTTCAAGTATTGTATTCACTGGTTTGTCATATTGTTATTTGTATTATTTGTTTGTACTCTCATACCCCGAGAGGGGGTCGAAAGAGTCAGTAACATTCACCAAATGTCTGTGATATACAATAGTTTCTCCGAATGCCCTGTGAAGTGTTATATCCATCTTTACTTGAAAACGCGAATTAAGATGTCCATGTGTTGTTAATTTTTGTATACAGTACAATGATGGTCCTATATTTTCTGTTTACAAATTTGGCAGAATAATATTCTCATATCATATATTGTTAGATCACAACGAAATAAGTTTAACGAGCACAAAAAAGCCACTTTGACAGAACTCCATTATCATTGTAATTTCTAGATATAAAATAAAACTGAACGCAAATTTAGTAAAGGTACATATGGCATAAATGCACACACAGGAGGACAATTGAATAAGAAAAACACAGAATGTTGAGAACGGATGAGCAAAGCAAGAAAAAAAAATGCTTATTAAAACGTCTTTAATGATTGTTATTTTAAAACATTTGAAGAAAAAGTACTAGTCTTACTTCGCCTCTTAACATGCATTTTACGTAACACATGCACTAACATGTACATGTATATGTCTACATAATAGTGACAGTAATTATACTACATTGTATCTACAACAATTATAGACACACTGTTTGATATCTATCGGAAGCAATAAAGGCATGTGCGTGATTAATCCACAACCGTGTAATAAACAAGCATTCAAATATCACGTCATGTTTAGATTATATCAATTAGTGCTACGTAAACAGAGTTAATGAAACGTAGGCCACGCTATTATGCATTTTGGTACATATTCAAGTCTAACATCTAACATTCATCCGACATGTCCGATGCGGCTCAATGAAGGAGATTGGTAACTATTAATGTAAAAGGTTCTTGTTTTGAGTCCACCTTCAAGAGCGGTTGTACCCCTATAGGCAATTAAGGCACTTTATCCCCATTGCCTAGTTTGCAGCATCCCATGATGATGAATGGTAAAAGCACACTTGAGCAGCTTTCGTACAGTACATTTACAGCATGTTCCCGGCTTCCACGGCAGTCCCGTTTGCCCGAAACGTAGTGCGCTGAGGACAGATGGAATAATAATAATTACATGTATTCTCATTTTCCTACCCCTCCCCACTCCCCCCCCCCCCCTCGCTCTCTCTCTCCCTCTCCCTCTTCTCTCTCTCTCTCTGTCTTCTAGATTTGTTACGAGGGTTTGTATTTTTGTCTGTATGCATGTTTTATTTCTATTTACCAACGATCATTAATGTTCACACAGCCAAATGCATGCTTAAGGTATTTTCAATCTATTCTTTCATATTTTATTAGGGGAAAGAAAGGAGTTAAGGTAAAGGTCCCCTCTTGCTGAAAATGATTATAGGCGAGCCAAGGGCCCGAATGATTAAAGGAAATATTGTGCAGTATCCGATCGGTAGTAAATGCAGTTATTCATGCTCAAGGCGCTAAAGGTTTCACCAATGTCGTACCAAAGAAGAGTATTCACAACATGGGTCACGCAATAAATCTCTGTTTTTAAAGTTCACGTAAGCAATTGTATTTCATACCCACATACACGCACACCATGCGTTATATACTTTATGATATGTTTATTATTTAATGAGAAGTTTCGAATATACAACCAAATATCTAACAAAGCTTAAGCACTCTAAGATCATGTATACTTATCATAATGATGCAAACACCAAGCTTGCTCATTTCACACATAAAGTGAACATAGCAAAATGTGATAAAAAGAATAGATTTTTCTCCTTAAATAATTGAAGCAGATCGTACACGAATATCAAAGGTAGTAGACATAGGTTGGACAGAACATCGCGTTACAATAACAAAAGCGGGAGATCAAAAACCGTGGCTTGTATTTGTTTTTTTAATATGTATTATTTATTTTTTGTTACTTTCTGACGTTGAGGAACAATCAGTGGCTAATAGATTATTTCAGCACGAAAAAAAAAAATGAAACATAGATAAAGACGGAGAGAAAAATATGTCCAGATAGTGACACTATATATACTGTATAAACATTGATGTGTAAACACACAAATCAGACCCTGTTAAATTTACCTTTTCATGTATAAAGATGGAACAAGCGAGGGCGCCACCGTCAAAAAAATATAGGCATTTTCATTTCACTATAATGCAGCTTTTTGCCAAATTTGAAGAAAATCTGATGAAAAATGTGGCTGATAGGGCACACACAAGAAATGTGCATTGGCATCCAGGTCGGAACGCTGAGGGCGCCGTCATCACAACCTGTTGTGTCCTTCATGTGGAATGACTACCCATACATTTCCTTAGCAAGTCTGAGTACAATCCATTGAGTAACAATCAAGTTATTGCATAAATAAGCACTTTTGCAAATTTTGACATGATCAGGTGACCTTTGACCATGGAAAAGGTCGAAGAGTGAGGGCAGCATTATCAATGGGTATAGGTGTATAGATTTGACTATGATACATTATTTTACATACCAAATTTGAAAAAAAAAAAAAAATGGTCAAGAAACAAGGCCAGCGTCGCACGCACAAGCAGACCCTTTTAAATTTACCTTTTTATGTATAAAGACGGAACAAGCGAGGGCGCTATCACCAAGTAGGCGTCTTCGTCTTACCATAATACACCTTCATGCCAAATTTTAAGATGATCGAAGAAGAACTGCAGCCAGTAGAGCGCTCAAAAAAAAAACAAAACAAAAAAAAATTCCCTGCGGCGGACGCGGACGCGGAGCAACAAGGCCAAATCCATAGTATCCTCCAAACTCTGTTCGGGGGATACAATTACAATCAGATTTTCGCATTGATTACAGCCAATATGATTGAAGTGTCTAAATGCTAGTTTACGGTCTAAAAAATATAACATCTTAGGTCTATCTTGCAGAAAACCTCATTCAATTTGGTTAAGCGGTCACAGAGTAATGTAGATTGTTGTAAAGCATGTCATGAGTCTGATTCTTAGAAGTTTAGCATTTGGATACTCTTGAGTGTGAACACAACAGACAGAACTTGCAGGAAAGAGACTCCTGACAGACATCCTCTACAAAATTTCTCATTTCTCTTTGATTACTGAAGCAAAGAGAATGGGGTTTTCTCTAAGATGTGGGCAATGAGTTTTAGTTTCATACCCTGATTTTTTATTTAGATTGATTCACTATTTTTAAAGGTATCATTGCAGAGGGTATCGTATTTTTTTTTTTTTTTTTTTGGGGGGGGGGGACATACAGAAGAAGAATATCTATTCTGGTGCCTCACCATGGACACTTTTTGGAAAGAAATGGCGGGAATCCTAATAGCCACCTTGTGAGATCCAGCGAGATCTCCGTCTGATTTCAATATCACTTGTGTTTTCATGTTGTCCAGAACTTCTTAGCTGACAGGGGTGCATAGTAAATGACTACATGTACATTGTATTACACGCTTTTCAGAAAGAGAATGTGGTTTTATGAACTTCGTGGTGACAGAGGAAAGCCTGACCCCATGCTTTGACCCTATTGTATATACATGTACTACATTTAGTATGATGTGTTTTGTTTTAGGCAGAATTCAGCTAAAATCATAAGCGTTTTGCCTAGCTTGTCTTACAGGTAAAAGGCAATTCAATATCCCTTTTCAAGCTATACTAGTGCGAATGTTGATTATTTTGGAAAAGCTGTCTCCACAGTCTTCATCAGCCATATTGAAAAAAAGAAACATAAAAAAGAATGATTTTACAGAAACAGTATCCTTCAAATTATGTACATCGGTGGCAAGCAATATGAGGTAATTCATTCTCTCTTGAAAAATAAAAATGTTATCAGTGCCGACTTTGAAATGCACTGTACAATTTGTACATTATAACTTAAAAATGTAAACTTAGATGTAAACTCGCCGTGACGCGGAGGAATTTCCTCATCAGCTCATTCTTTTCAATGGGTGTATAAATGATTATGCATAAAAAATGAGAGGAGTTTTATTCCCATAAAAGCACAACGTGATACATTTATAAACAGACAGAAAGCTAGCAGAACTCCATTGAACATGGGTATATTCAGGTATGACAAATAAGACTATACAGTTATATATTAAGCGTTGCCTAAGAGTGGCATGACACGCATTATATATGGGTGCGCACACAAGAAGGCAGTGAGTTAAAAAAAAAAAAGATGCAGAATAGAAAAGATAAGAATGGAGAAACAGCAGCTTGCTTCTGAATACATCTTTAATCATTTGTACTAGAAGTATGAAAAACGTTTAAGTCGCTTATTACAATCATCAAAAAACAAATCTTGCTAGAAATCTTAAAACATGCCTAACACTCCATGAATGTATTTGCGATTGAAGTTATACATGTATCTTTGCTAAGGGACCACAGCAGCAGTAGAAAAGACTAAAACTATGTACAAGAAGCCTTGTAAAATCCGTATGTATATTGTACCAATAAAAAAATAATGAAATGGGAATACACGTATTACAAAGAAAGTGCATGTTTCATTAACACAAGATCAAAGAAGGGGATAGGTATGTATGACCATATAAAAATGGTGTCTGTTCCTCTTGTGGTGGTATACGCCATGTGCCTTGTATGAAAGAAAATACAAATACGCTCTACTGGCATGGAAGCATCACTCCATTTTTAAGAGAACTGAAATCGATGAATTTAAATAGATCAAACAGAAGATTTTAGAAAGGCTCCACTGTAATTTGACGCAGAGCAAGCAAAAGGAACTGCACTCGAGTCACGCATTGGTATCACAACCACCATAGGCAAATTGATCGCTATCAACTCTTTCATCATTATTACATAAACAACGAAAGTAGCAATAAAACAAAATTACGTCTTAACACGCTGGTCATGGACCAGAGTCCTCTATTGTAATAAAGGGCTCTGACACGAACGTACGTATAGCACCTACTCCTCTTCAGCACCAGTGAATACGCACTGTAAATCGTGCATTTTTAGGGGGAGTCAGCATAGGAAAATCTACATGAATATGACATAGTTTCATCAGTATATTAAATGCTGACTCCCCCTAAAAATGCACGATTTAAACTGTTACTCTTACGATATTCGTCACTGTTATTACTATACAATGTACTAATCATATAGTAGCGGTGGTGATGGAAGTCAACTTTGCTCTCTGTTTGTAGGCGTATCGAAGAGTTGGACACGCGAAATATTTCAAATCGTCTTGGGTCTTCTTTTCAGATGTTATAAAAGCTGAATTAGGGTAGATTACAAACAAATCCTTTACTGGGAGAGCTTAACTCGAAAGTCTATAATATTGGCTTTCACACAAGTTGCACTCGTAGATCCTGTCAGAGTGTCAGTGGATTTCTGCCAGTGAAAACTGCATGTCTTTCCCGAGTTGCTCTTCCTTTCTTTCCTTTTCCTTTCTGTCCATCGATTCAATGACGTTTCGCTCTCTCCAGGCAACTCAAGATGAATTTCAGCAGCTCTGTACTTCTCTTCACATCTTCTTCATAATTCTCTTGTGTGTAATTTTCAACTAGGATCATATCCTCCTCGGGAATACGTTGTATCAATTTCCGCGGATCCCGCCCATTACTTTCCATGTCGGTTTTATGCGTGAAAACGTATTTCATCTTCACACCTTCAAAAGATAATGAGACACAGAGAGGGACAGAATGAGAAAACATAAGGAAAGAATACAAACACAGAATATGCCCATACATACTTATGTTGCTGCACTGCAAAAAGTCCGGTGTTAAATAGTGAACACCGAGCTGGTGTTAAATTTTCGGTGCTCATTTATGGTGTTAAATTAACACCCCCGGGTGTCATTTCCAAATTTTAAACTGTTTTTTGAACAGTTTCTTAGTAACTGCACTTCTTGTTGATTTTTAATTTAAACAAGACGATCAAGAATTGTACATTAAAATACTAGATTTTTGAAAAAATGTGAAAATAAATTTACACCAAAGTAACACCAGCTGGTGTGGTTCCTCATTGAAGCTGGACGGGTGTTAAACCATTGATATTAACACCAACAAATATCAAATCAACACAATGTGGTGTCATTTTTGAACTAACACCAGTACAGTGTCAAAATAACACCAGGTGCAGTGTCAAATTAACACCACGAAGTGTCAGGTGAACACTTTTCAACACCATCACAGTGCATTTTTAACACCTGTGGGTGTGGTCCTTTATTGAAGTTTGATCGGTGTTAAATCTAACACCCATGTTTTTACAGTGTGGTTAAAACACCACAAAGAAACGCCTGTGTAATGACAGGAAAATAAAAGTTTCATTTACTGTTAAAGTGAAACTTATGTCGGTAAATATTGAAAAAAACCCGATCCATTATTCAAAGCTGAATTATTTTTATTTGCCAGATACTGTGGTATATTTTTCAAAAAATGTGCATATTGCATTTCTGATTACGTCACTCTCACAGGAATTCTTATTAGTTTTCACATTATATACAATACACCGCAAAAATACATTTTTAGATCTGGAAGTTACCAATCACGACTTCGAAAAGGAAATGTGATGCGGACTTGATTTGTGAGACAGTTGTAAGGGTGGGTATGCTCTCATTACAATCATAATTCACAGATGTGGATACCACTGGTAAAATGGAGCACGTGAAATCTAAAATGTCATATCAGTAATATTACTGTCTACTTTTCCCAAGAAATTCATTACTCTCCCTGCCTTACGGCTTTATTTCATTTTTGTTCCTGTACACAATAACTTGAGTTGACTTTCACCAAGGCCCAAGTCACATATTAACACGGATCCTCAATGATCTACACGATTATCCGAGGAGATCAGGGATAGTATCGACCTCGATGGAGAGTCGACGAGGGTTGATGTGACTGTACACACGGTATCAACACGGCAGCAACACGCCATCGGATAAGGCCGGAAGAGCCCGGCATCTACACGGACAAACACGGCATACACGGATCAACACGGCAGCTACAAACTGAATGAATTTATTCGACTCAAGGAATGAGTCGAATAAACTCATTCTTTTTTGGCCAAAAGTGCATTACCAGTTTGTTTCTTCATTTCTTTCTGGAGCCAATACGTCAAATCTCAATGTATATATATATATATATATACATATATACATATATATATATATATATATATATATATATGAAGAGTTAGTTTGCAAAAAGCGATAAGTCCATATTTGTCAAATGGAGATATACATATATATATTATATATATATATATATTATGCAGATATATATATATATATATATGAAGAGTTAGTTTGCAAAAACCGATAAGTCCATATTTGTCAAATGGAGATATTTGCGATTAAAGGTCAAGAAAAATAAAGAGAATAATAAGAAAATGTTTGCTTCTTTTGACCATAACTTCAAAAATATACGTTTATATGTAGTGACCAATATCTCATTTAAAAGGTATTATTTTGTACTTTATGACAGAGACCGTACTTCAAAATCTTCAAAAATGGACTTATTGGTTTTTGCAAACAAACTCTTCATATATATATATATATATATATATATATGTATATATATACACATTGTATTACCTATAAAGAAAGGTCACTTACCACACAACTTTTCTACCTCTTTGGGAAATTTATTTAGAAATCCATTCAAATCGTTGGTAGCAGTTTCCACTCTGTTAAAATATAAAATCAAATGAAAACAAACAAACACAATATCGAATGAATCAGAAAAAAAAATTGTTTGTTTGTTTGTTTGTTCATTTCCGTCTGAGAAGATGGCTTGATAGCCCATATTTAGCTACGTTACGCTGGTCTTCCATGTGGTCTAGTTGGACGTGAGGAGGGAGCACTTCACCGGGTTAAACACCCTGCTCTTTGCGATGAAAGGATGAAGCGGGATCTTGTACGTGCATAAATTACTAATTGTTACTCTCTCATACACGTGACCTCCATTTTACGTCCTATCCGAGGGACAGAGTGTTTTGCCTCTGGCTAGAGGGGACGGTACGCTTACACACAACATTGCTCAGTCCAGACTCGGGTTCGAACCCGGGCCGCGTGATCGTGAGGCAGACGTGCTACCAACTGAGCCAACTCTTTGCCCTATTCACATCTTGAATTAATTGCTGTTCACTGAAATTCAGAAAACCCTGAATGATTATTCCATATTTTTGACGGGTTCTACATGCAATAATTAATGCAGATCGGAAATATATTACTGATGAAAATGTGCCATTGCAGGACACCAGAATTTTAGTATTTGATCCTAACAATTGCATAAGGCCATGATGTTGGCAATGACAAGTATTATCATTGTTGTTTTTGCTGTCATTCTAATATTTGCTGTTTTAATACCATGCCTCATTAACCACGGGTAGCCTCTATAATAGATTATCAGAGGGTTTTAATGATGATCTATTGTTTCGCTAAGTATACAACTTCCCTTTTTCATAAGGGGGTATTTGGTAAAACATCTTTTGCATGGGTGAAAGTACAAGGCAGGATTCGAACTCGAAGAATAGTTTTAATTGCAAAGACAAGGTCCACAGTGAGAGATTGAAATAAATCCATAGATCATTGACACGATATGTTAAAGATTTCGGAATCTCGACCTAACCATTCGTTATTAAAGCTATAGTAATGTGAGATTTGACAGTGTCACCTTCTTTTTACGGGCAGAGGCACAAAAAGCCGCACAATGAAAAATCCATGGTAAAAGGGGGAAAGTTAAGTAGATGTACTATCTTTTCTGGCAATGTATTGCACATCAGCCTTTATGACAAGGTAATTGATAAGATCTAATGAAAATGGATATGTTTTGACAGAGAGGAAAGAAATACTGAACACGATACACATCAGTACCAGACTAAAACCTATTGCATTACGCGTTTCCCCCCTCTTGAGTTACTTATTCGGCATATCAATGATCCATAATAGAATATTTATCATCAATATTAACGATCAGCTCATCTGCAGATTTCAAAATATGTTTAGCCTTTATGACACATATAACTGAATGATGGACATAACGTTATATAATCATGATATATATATATATATATATATATATATATATGCATGTATAATCAGCAAAAAAAAAAAGAAAGTAAACACTTTTTCGAGGTCATATTTTTTAAAGAAGATTTTGATGAAAATCAATTTGTTATATGCTATATTAAAGATAATTTAATTGGCTATTATGCTAAGGTTTATTAAAAAAAAGAAAACTTCACGCATGGGTGAGCACATTAGTTTTTTTCCTCGAAGGCTCAAAATTAAGAATTGCAAAAATTGACATTTTTTTCTCTTTCATTTACAAATGCCCTTCACAATAACACTGACAACAAAAGACCAGTGAAACACAATGAGAGACATGAATGAAATAGCAAACATAAGTCTTCATTCTCTTTATTCCTTTATAACCTCCAAGAGAAGCAAAGTGGGAATCTAAAGGGCAAAAATAAGAATTTTCTGTCAATTCAAACTTCAAATGATATAGGGAATAATATTAAGCATAAAGATGATTAAATGAGCAGAATTTCATTATTCACTTCTTTTAATCTAGTGATTTAAGAATTCATGAGACAAATTAAAAAACCAAACATTATTTACAATTTCCTAATTTGAAAGAAAGCTCAAATTTCAACCATTTTTGTTCATACTTACTTCTTCTTTCATATTATTTGAATTTAGATTTGACATACGATTCTTTATTATCCTCCATTATTTTTAGCCGTCATTGATCATTTGCGCTTTAAAGATATGATAGAGATCAAACGTTTATTTTTATGACTTTTTTCATGTTTCGTTTTGTGTGATGTTTGTAGTTTGTTCTTATTGTTCTATGGGAGAGCACATATACGCATGAATGACAACTTGTTCAGTTCTGCAATTTTTACTTTCGTGCCCTGGTAGAGAAAAACAAGTGCTCACTCATGCGTTAAGTTTCAGTTTTGGTGACCTAACGGGTTGATAGCCAATTGAATTACCTTTCATATGGTATACAATAGATTAGGTTTCAGCCAGATATTCTATGAGAAATATTAACTTGAAAAAGCGTTTACTTTCATTTTTTGCTGAATGTATATATCCCTACATAATCAAAGAAGAAATTATTATAATAGATGATCACTACCAATATTAAATTTTTTAGTGTGTTTGTGCGTGTGAAATGGCTAAGAGCACGATGCGTGTTACATATTTTGGATAGAGTGCGATAATATTTTATTTAAAGCTAATAGCGAGATGTTTTATTGTCAAAACAAACTTCAGATACTACGCAAGTAAGGTCTAAGTCCCCTAAACCAGTGACTATCCTTTCTAAGTATCTATGGAATGTAGCCTTACTTTACTTTTTCAGCATTCAAACTTCTCCAAGAACTTATTTCATTTTCACTGAACTGAAAAAAAATTACTTTAAATTTAATGTGATTATCAAAAGCATTTTGCTTTAATATGGTGCCTACAACATGCATTAATTTGATTTTGTCAAAGTATGGCCTCACCTTGCGTCAGCCACAAGTATAGGACAGTGTATCCTTTCACTGACGTTGTACCCTGAAAGGAACGTGATAAACATACAATCAATTTGCTTACATTCCACATTGTACCGCAATTATACACTGTCTACCCTTAGTAGACGTTTGGATAATATATCATATCCCTATGATAAGCATTAAAACATGTGAGGGTAGCCGACATTATTTCCCTTTGAACTTAATGCATGTATTGTTGTGCATTTTGCTTTTTCATTTGATTTTATGAATTTTTTATAAAGAATTCTCTTTCTTCAAATGCATGATTTTCTTCCGTCGAGATGTTTTCATTGCAACTGATTGACAAATTGCCCTACATCGACGTAAATAAGCACTGAATTGATCAGTGTTTTAGTAGTAGCCATGATAAAAAATCATGGGCGTACATACTCGAGCAGGATTCGAACCTACGACCTCCTGATCACCGGACAGGCGTCATCTCCACTAGACCACCGAGCTTTCGCCCGAAAGCAAGTGTTGGTTCTAATCCTTATAGCATGCAGCGGGTACTGCTTTGTTATTCAAATTCATGATTTTCTTCCGTCGAGATGTTTTCATTGCAACTGATTGACAAATTGCCCTACATCGACGTAAATAAGCACTGAATTGATCAGTGTTTTAGTAGTAGCCATGATAAAAAATCATGGGCGTACATACTCGAGCAGGATTCAAACCTACGACCTCCTGATCACCGGACAGGCGTCATCTCCACTAGACCACCGAGCTTTCGCCCGAAAGCAAGTGTTGGTTCTAATCCTTATAGCATGCAGCGGGTACTGCTTTGTTATTCAAATTCATGATTTTCTTACGTCGAGATGTTTTCATTGCAACTGATTGATGATTTTCTTATTTACGTCGATGTAGGGCAATTTGTCAATCAGTTGCAATGAAAACATCTCGACGGAAGAAAATCATGAATTTGAATAACAAAGCAGTACCCGCTGCATGCTATAAGGATTAGAACCAACACTTGCTTTCGGGCGAAAGCTCGGTGGTCTAGTGGAGATGACGCCTGTCCGGTGATCAGGAGGTCGTAGGTTCGAATCCTGCTCGAGTATGTACGCCCATGATTTTTTATCATGGCTACTACTAAAACACTGATCAATTCAGTGCTTATTTACGTCGATGTAGGGCAATTTGTCAATCAGTTGCAAAATCTCTTTCTTACAAAAAAAAAAAAAAAAAAAAAACACAACAAAGAACCCGGTGTTACATGTACAGAGAAACAAATAACTTGGTCATATACCAGCCTCTCGCAAACAAACGCAAACAAAACGAATATGAATTAGATGCAACCACGACATTTCAGGCCTGTGTGTGTGTGTGTGTGTGTGTAGGTGTGTGTGTCTGTCTGTCGGTCTGCTCATTATTATCTTTCCTGGGAGCATATCTTTATCACAGTAACATATCAGGCCATTGTTCGAGGCACCGGTTGAAACTATGTGCCTTCGGTGACTTCAGTAGCACTTTTTTTTTTTTTTCGGGACTGCGCCCCTCAGAAAATAGTGCGACTGAAGTCACCTCATGTACATTTTAATTTCAACCAGAGCCTTTCAGGCCTGGTATATTTGTATACTATGTACACTGAAACCAAACATTCTACTAAGCTGATCAATTAAAGGAAAATAATGAGAAAATTTGTGAGTGATGTATACATAATGATTATCATTACACCTTCTAAAATTCTCACAAAGGCAATACAGCTATATCCTGTGGCGAGTACTAATTAAACTCTTCAGCAATATTTGAAGAAAAGGAAGCCAGAAACCATAAAGACATGGAAAATGTCTTTGAAATAATTTGTGCAGTGCAAATCCACTGTATGAAAACATCTATAATGAGCATTTTCCGCAGCATACTTCAATTTATGTTTCAATGTACACATACGTATAATTGATTACAACTCTACGAGTATCACATGGACACTCTTCTTTGACATACGTTTTGTACATGCATGCACCTTTTCCTTTTTTTTTTCTTCATATCTATAATTGATTAAAAATCGCTTCACTAAATGTGATCATCCTGGTACTTCACACGTATTTCTTATCTAATTTCGCCCCAGGGAAGGGCACCATCAAGTCAAATTCAACTAAAGTTGCACAAAGAAAATCATATTCTTACTAAATTGATCCAGGTATTTAGCGGTATCATCCGAGTAATCCACCAGGCCTCTGTTGTCGAAGAGCGTGATATTGCTTGTCAGGTGATACGGTGTTTTTTCTTTTGTATTACTGCCACCTGCCATCAGGCCGTCTGTGGTGTCGTCAGCGTGTTTGTGGTACTCACCTGCATTATGATAGTTATAACAACGCTGAAAACAACGCGTATACCAAACATGTTGTACATATTGTAGTGTACATGCACATGACAATATATGCACGAAAACATGCAAACCATGTGATAAATTCAATACTATCCAAGGGGAACTCATCACGAGTAGCTTTTTTTTTAAATCTTTTTTTAAGAACCAGCTAGAGAAGGACTGCAGTTAGTGGTAAACTGTGACACTGCCACCAGGCATGCCCTGTGTCGCCAGCCCAACCCGAGAGACTTCCATATTATTTTACCTTCTATACATGATGACTGGATTTCATGTCGACTTTATCAGACAAAAAAAAAAAAAATGACGATAGTGATTAACATCAGAAATCAATGCAAATATAACATAAATGAAATGCTTTATTTATATAGTTTATCACCCAATAATATGAATCAGAAACCTGGCGCAGTACTGTATATGACACTGCCACAAAGAAGGAAAAGAAAGCAGCCCGTGCACGTGATTTAGCAAAGAGAAGTAACAGCGGGCCTATATAATTTGAGCAATTTCCGGGAGGGAAAGTCCACGTTATGTTCAAAATAACCTTAACATACAAAGAATAAGTAAACAGAAACGTTAGAGTTTCATCACGTGGACAAAAACATATTCTTGGATTTTAAAATTATGTTTTCACACTTACAAACACAATGGTTCTGTGTTGTCGTTGTTTTGTTGTTGTTTTTTTTGTCCTTCGAAATGGTTAATTGCATCCGGAAAACATATACGTGTATCATGAAACCAACAAACTGTAGGATCAATCAAACATGCAAGTTATAAAATCTCACACAAAAAAAACTTCTCAAAGTCATCGTAAGAGCAATACCTTTTTACTGTTGCTATACTGCTGTCATCATGATTTCTGATAATACACTATTGATGATATTATCATGAACTGTCTTAACAAAAGCTCCACAATGTCTCCACTTTAAGCAGACTGGACTAGGAAATTCAAACAAAATAAAAACTTACAGGAGACAATTACTCCATTTAATTCATGAAACATTTTTATAAATCAATGATATCCAATATTTCAAGACAACATGCTGACAAAATATTTAGTGGTTATCGATAAACGTAGAATAAACATTATTTTTAAATGGTTTTAACGTTTCTTTTCTGCTGTGCGCGACATGTCTATCACGTTAGAAAATGGGCAGGACTTGATGCAATATCCTCCGTTTCTACCTTTTTTTTTCCAATTGGCCAACTTCTCCACAGTAAGACACTTAAAGTAAGTTGCAGGTAAATGTGCCGATACAAAGGAAATGCATTACCTGTCAGGGCAAACATGACCGAGTTGATGAAGGCCGACTTGCCAGTTGACATCACACCAAATAACCCGAGATTCACCTGCTTCACGCTAAGTTCACTTTCTGTCGCATCACCAGGCTTGTAGTCTCGTATTTGTGTCCTCAGTTTCTCCAACGATTCTCGTGATGGGACTAATAAAGAAAGAAGTGATTCAAAGATTTGGCTGCAAGATGACTCTTCAAGTCCCTGTTGCATAAAAGCTGAGA
Source organism: Diadema setosum (assembly GCF_964275005.1). Taxonomy (NCBI): domain Eukaryota; kingdom Metazoa; phylum Echinodermata; class Echinoidea; order Diadematoida; family Diadematidae; genus Diadema; species Diadema setosum. Next base: position 22,673,692 of record NC_092690.1, on the reverse strand, counting down.
TCAAAGTCGTCAGAAATCAAGTACAATGTGTTAGTCTGTGAATATGCAATTCTCACAGGCTGATGTCTCTTTTATTCATCGACTTAATGATTGATTGCATCTCTTGATATATCATACCACAGGGTCCAGACGGCTGGTACAAAGCTATATTTCTAAAGTTCAATTACGTGATGTTAAAACACTCTTTTTATACTGATCCACGCGACTATTCCTGTACTATCCTCGCTCTTCACATAGCCACTTTCTCATCCATCACAGGACAATCATGCTCTTTCCCAGCTACGCTTTGGTACCTGGATAGAGATATGTCAATAATTGCTCCCACACGACCCAACTATGTAGGCGACTGATCCGAAATTTCGTGAGTCACCGACTTTTTATTTTCTTTAAACGCAAAATTCTAATTTCATTTTATGCCAAAGACAGAGCACTTGAAACACACTTCACTCCATAAAATTATTTGTTTTTTTTATAGATTTTCAATTATAACCATCACCATGACATGCCCTCACCCTGGCGAACCAAGGGTACAAATGTAATTATAGAACAGTTGTACTATTTCCTTCAATGATTTAGTTTTCCTGAAATACATTGCTAAGCCTAGGACAGTCTTAAGATGTCCTACGCTATTTTCTATCTCTCTCCTTTTCTTCCGCTCTTTCTTTCTTTCACTGTAAATACTCTCTTGCTGCTTTTCCGAATTTAGTTGTCTACTATCTCTTCTCAGGAAAGTTATGATTTTTCATGCTACAGACATTATGAGTCATTCTGTTCTTTTACTGCTCTTCATGTTATTATTATAACTTTATTGTCATCACTTTTTTTCATCATCGCTGCTATCAGTTTTGCATTGCATGGTACGATTACCACTTTACATTTTGAATTGGAGCTGCATGCCCACAATAATTCGTGTTCTGTGTCAATTTATTTCTTTTTATGCAACACTATATCAGTTTGGACAGTTCGTCACTTCGATATCAATTCAAGATTACGGAACCACTTACTCAGTTATATCATTGTGAGAGTATTCAGTGTGACAGGTGCAATGGTTTTAATTCATACGGACAAAAGTAACGTTAATACCACGTTCTTAATACAAGGGAACCTCTTCAGTAATGGTGCTCGCCATTCACTTTTCATCGTGAAGTTTCTAGGTGAAATATGATAGGGGAAGTCTAATGAGTCCCTCTTGTTCAAGCGTGCAAAACTTTGTAAGATTATATCTCAGGATCTCCTGTTTTAGAGTTCAGAGTTCGGACAGTTGTTGAATGCACCTCAGTGTTCAAACGGAGATGAATTTAGTTCTTTCTCTGTTGATTTTTTTCTGGGTTATTTCTATTCATTCATTACTTTCTCCCTCCTTTCTGTTTTTATTCCAGGGGCAAGGAGGTATTTTTGATATATACAATTATGTAATTGTTCATTGATCCTGCACAGAATCTCAATGCATTGTTGTTCTAATAAATATAAAATATGAATATTTCGAACGTACTAGATTTGGTTCCATTTTCTTCGCAGTCTGGACTCCTCTCGTAAGCACGGTGCGTCAAAAAGCTGGTGCAGCAGTTATCTGCGATAAGATAGTAAGTGAGGATAATTGTACGACAATCATTTCCTACAGCATCAGTGACCATTACTGTAAACACTCACTGGGCAGGCAAAGTTGATATAAAGGTAAATCGACACAACACAGAATCAATTTTCGAAGAAACTTCTCTGAAATATCCCTGGTGGGTTGCTTGCAAAATCAATAAGTCTGATTTATATTCCATGCATACGCCAAACTTGAAAAAATATCAAAGTTTCAATATACATCAAATCTCGACATTAGCGGTTGCCCGTTGGTCCGGGGCCGCAAGAAATATGTGTCTCGCGTGATGGAAAATCATGTTTATGCCTCAATTAAATACTTGATATATCACCGTACCTAGTAATTTCCACATAATTGTATATAATCATTCAAATAATCATGTAAATTCTTGTTAACCAATGAATGTTTTAACTATGTGAATGCTTTAACTATGTTATTCTTTTTGCCTCAAATCTTACTCACAGGGCGTAGTATTAAAGCATATATCATACCTGCCAAATTTCACATTGTCATTTTTTTTTTTATTTAAGGCCAGCAATGTCATAGTCGGGCCATCTTCTATGTCCGTTCATATCAATCTATGTGTAACTCTGTCCAACTTGTCAATTCGTCCTTGATGTCAATAAACTAAGTGCATTTGGAGAAATTTAGACGTATCCTTGAAGTTTGGATTTGCATTCTATTTTTATTTTACTGTGTCATTCAATAATAAACGGTGTTGTGTTGTGTTGTGTTGCGTTGTGTTGTGTTGTGTTGTGTTGTGTTGTGTTGTGTTGTGTTGTGTTGTGTTGTGTTGTGTTGTGTTGTGTTGTGTTGTGTTGTGTTGAGTTGTGTTGTGTTGTGTTGTGTTGTGCTGTGCTGTGTTGTGTTGTGTTGTGTTGTGTTGTGTTGTGTTGTGTTGTGTTGTGTTGTGTTGTTGGCTCCTATAAATCAAGTCAATGTCGTCATATCGTGGCTGTGACAACACTTAGTATTCCTTTGAAAGAAGTTAAAAACTGATATCTACCTCTTTTGTGTCCATCATCTCGCTTCTTCATCATGAGTTTAAACACAAGAAAACCTACCAGACTCATCAAGACAATAAGAGTTATCGCGATTATTCCGATAATCGCACCCACAGAGAGTCCTCCTGCACATGGACGACAAAAGAAGAAGAAGAATGAAAGAGGAAAAAAAAACTTCAAGCATTATGACCATGTATGTGGAGAAGTAACGGCAATTACTAGCTTTGGTATGCAAATGAACGAATAAACATACCCAGCTGAAATCTTTCTAAAATGCATGTGGTGGGTGTATATATACGCCTGCGTGTGTGTGTGTGTGTGTATGTATGTGTGTGTGTTGAATGTGTGTTTTGTGTTTGTGGGCTACATGTACGTAAGGCCACATGAAGTTCAAATTCCCTTATGTTAATTGCATTTCTATTTTCATCGATGTTACCGTTCAATGGTGCCAGATTAAACTAACAAGTACAGTCACATCATTTTTTTGCCGGTTTAATGAACGTTTCACTCCTCTGTTTCTTATGGTGCGTTCCCACTGCCGATCAGAACAACTCGATCAATCCCGATCAAGCTTTTTTGGCCTGGTCGGGCTCGCTCGGCACTGGTATTTGGGGTCGATCTACGTACCTTGATCGGCATCGCCCCTGCTTCCTCCACGATGATTTTGGACATGTCCAAAATATTTGAGTAGAAAGCCCGAACACCAACAGCTCGGGTAGTGATCGAGAAGAGATCGAGCTGATCGGGAATCGGTCGTATAGACATCTAGTGTGGTCGGGACGGATTCCCCCCGAGCTCAGTTCCCGATCATCTCGAGTTATACTCGAATGCTACACGATTGGTTTCAGATCATCTCGACCCAGGATTCATCAGTTTCATGAATAACTCGACCTCTACACGACCAATACAGGACTGCTGTCGATTAATACTCGACTAAACTCGATCACACTTCGACCGACACTCGATCAAATACCGAGCACTTTTTGACAGTGGTTGCAGCATGTGTTGACTTACTTTCTTAGCACTCATTTATTGTTCAGGAATTAAGAAAAATCACATGCAGTCCTTGGCCACGTTAAAAAGTTAAATGTCGTCCGTATCTTCAGCCACTCCTGGCCCACTGAAGAAAAGAAAAGGGCCACGAATAGAGCCACGACAACAATCAGCAGACATGGCAGAATTAGACTCTCCAGTCAAAAATACCAGAAGAAAGAAAGGAAACACGAAGCAGTCTACAGCTCCTCCACCGGATCCTACGCCGGTTACTTTGCCGACTCCTAGTCCTACGCTTCCGGATGAAATCCCCGTCAACAACGGTGAAGGAACCCAAGAGCATACGGAGACTCAGTCTCCACAGAAGGAGGTGAATATAATTGTACATATATACATATATATATATATATATATATATATATATATATATAAATATATGTTTATATATATATTACATAACAGCAATTAGTTTCTACACAACAGTAGTTCAATATGAAAACTCCGTGAGAGACGTAGTTTTGACGAATTTTCGAATTTACGTCTTTCATGGAGTTTTCATATTGAGCTACTGTTGTGAATATATGTATATATATATATATATATATATATATATATCATTTTTCCACCTATACTATATGTAAACAGAGTTTCCCCTCAGTATTACATCTGTAATATGCATATTAAACCTTACAGAGTGATTTGAAGAGGGGTCGAAATTTGGAATGTTATATTGTATATCAGGTATTATTTACCATTTCACCCCAATAAAATTATGAAAGAAGCCTGAAGAAAAACTTAAAATGTATCGAGAATATTCTATTTTTTAAATATACTGTAATATGGAAACAAAATGATAAAAGAAAGGACTGAAATACCGGTGTGCGAGAAAGAGGAAACAAATCTTAATTATCTTAATTTAGTGTAATATGCCCATTTTGCAGAACTGGAAAAATATCTTGTTTCATTCTCCGTAAAAAATGTAATTCATGGTTGTTTAAATATCCAGACTGCATTCAGGCCCAGGTAGACGATGCGTCGAATGCTTACTCCTGAAGAAGAAGATGACATGGTAACGTGGCTGCGAATGCATACTTTTTTGTATGACGAGTCATCAGCGGAGTTCAAGCTGAGAGAGAAAAAGAGCAGAACGTGGCATGAAAAGGAGGCCGAACTAGAACTGAATCTAGGAGACTTGTCAGGGATGTGGTATCCCAATATGAGGACCCAATTTTCTAAGCTCATAAAGACATCTCGCAAATCGGGATCTGCTGCTGCAGAACTTACAGCAAGACAAGAATGGATCCTTAACAAGTTCGAAAAACTGTTTATGGTATTCAGATCAAACAATGTCAAAATAGATACTGCGCATTTTAGTGAATTTATATAATACTATGATATTACCACATATTTCATATTGTATTTGTGCATGGGGGAAATGTGCAATGTATTTAGTGAATAGAGTATATATCTTGCAAAAGCGTGCAATCCGTGTTATAACGAAATCATTTTTTTTAACATCTACTGATTTTCTTTTTAAGAAGTTGAATATGCTCAAAGTAAATGATATTTATTTGATTCAAGTAGCCAGTTTTTTGTATAAACACTCTAGAGGTTATTTACCTCAAATTTTCTGCAGTTACTTTGCTCTTAATAGATCTATAAATTTTTATGAAACCCGAAATTCGTGCAATATGTATGTTCCATTTTACCGATATAAGATATCAAGAAGTAGTTTAAGATTCTTAGGTCCAAAATTGTGGAACAGTTTAAACATTGATTTAAAACAAAGTCCATCTCTTGCATCATTCAGAAGAAAATATAAGTTACAGTTTATTTCAAATTATTGTATAGATGTGTAGTCCTATCTGGCGAAGTGCTACATAATGTCCCGTTTTGTAGACTGTTTTTGTTTTGTAATTGTTTTATTTTGTCCTCTGTAAGTGCATATAGTACTTGTAATTGTTTTGTGTGCTTGTTGTTAATTATTCTGTAACGCTTCAATTGATAACTGTTAATTATGATATCATTATTTTAACTGACTCTCTTTTTCTTCATTTTGTCTATGGGGTTCGGCCTCGAAAGGTCAATGGCCTATTGCTGTTCCCCTCCACACTCGCCACATATCCTGAGTCACAAACTTTGATTTGTATACATGTGCATTATTTTGTTATTGATTGTTTTTTTTTTCTGTGTGTACATTTTGTTATGCTCACATGAAATCACATTGATTTCATTTTTCTTTTTTTATGAGAGGCGGAAAATAAACTTGAAACTTGAAAACTTCAAACTTCAAACTTCAAACTTCATTCGGCCATTTCTAGTGCAGTTGCGTCACCAGAGAGGATCCAACGTAAGTTATAACAACTTTTCACCTTAAAATTTGAATTGAAAGACCACTATGTTAATTCAACAAAACATGGATCCCATGTGATATGATTTGAAGGTGTGGATATGAAAAATATATTCCGAGAAGTAAAATAGTGGCCAATTAAAGATTGGGTTTAAAGGCACTGCGAATTTCCATAAATTTACAAAAGTGTTGCCCGACCGTTATGCATATTTGCCTGTAAAAGTTCACATTCATTGTATCCCATTGATTGATATACCCTTGGTTTCCGTTATTTTCTAGTTTGCTGAGAAGAGAAAGGAACTTGAGCGAGATGACTCAGATGACGCCGTCTCTGATTTACCACTACCCTCAACTTCTCGTGGCGGTCAAAAGGCAGCTTGAGCAATCTCCTCACTCTCCTCAGAAATGGAGTCCGTGCGAAGTGCAATAACAGATGCAAGAGATGCAGCTGCTCAGAGCGGGCAATTTTTGGTTTACCTAATGCGCCAAATGGATCAGCAAAGGATGCATTTATTCGTAACTCGTGCCACGAGGCTCGCACTCGACCTGTTAGATGAAAACCAAAAGGAGAAGAGGCGACAGGCAGCTCAGAATGCAGCTCCACAACCACAAGAAGGAGCCTCGATGATTACCAATGTTCCCTCACATCCATTCCCAGGAAACAGAAGATGGGGTCATCCTTCAGTAGCTGCTCCGAGCTCAACAGGGCAGCAGCAGCAGCAGTTGAGGCAGGAGCAACAACACCTTCAGGATTTCAGGTAGCCACCAACATAGCTGCGGCGGCGCCACCACCCCATCTCACTCCACAGATGTAATACTACTCCCATCTGCAGCCACCTAATGTGCAACCTATTCTCATGGAACGGCAAGGAAGCGGTTTACCTACAGGTCCCACAGTGACCTCTACATCTGTCATCCGTCGTGCCATGGACATTGCCTCATCTACACCAAACAGTTCCCTCAGCCTGAGCCAAGAAACACTGGATGGAGACTTTGTAGATCTCTAACACCAGCCATGAGCTTGACTGATGTATAATCTGTCATGAACTGTCTACTGCCAAAAAAAAAAAAAAAAAAAAAAAAAAACTGTGACAGAATATTGAAGTAGTTGGTTGTACTATAGTTAGCTTTGGTTTGCATTACTTTATTTTTGTCTTATGTTTTATAATGTTTTGCGTTTTGAAAGTTTGTGTGTGTTTATTCTTTGCGTGTTAGGGAAAGGGGTTGTGAAACTATAACCCTGAGACATTCCAGGGAAGTGAACTATCTGTCGCACGAACTACAATTTTTTTTAACTTTTCTGCAAACATGTGCTATCATCAAAATAAAATCTTGTATAGGTTTATGTTCATGTTAAAAATATTACTTTTAATGAAAAATGAAAACTACAGAGAATCAAACTGCATGTTTTGTTGAATGAGAAAAGATCACCAACATAAAGCTGCTGCGTCGCTAGCAGGCCATATTACTCCTCAGATGTCATACCAAGCCTTTTACAGCCACCCAATGTGCAAGATGTGGCCTTTTCTCCTGGCACATAATGCACGGAAGCGGTTTACCTACAGCTCCAACAGTGACCTCTGCATCTGCCATCCGTCGTGCTATGGATATTGCCTGAACAACAAGCTCTTCCCTCAGCTTGAGCCAAGAAACACTGGATGTAGACTTTGCTGATGTCTAACACCAAGATAATTATGAACTTGACTGATGTACTATATATCATTAAGTTCCCACTGGCCCAACTAAAACAAAACAAACAAAACCCCACCAAAGTAGCGATATTTATGGATCCAATGGGAATGAACTGTGACACAACTCGGTAATATGTCCCTGTACATGTACAGAAGTAAAAATTTGTTTCGCATGACGTAGTGTTTTCTTTGTTTATGTTTTTATGACAGGGGTTTTTTTTTTTGGAAGTTTGTAAACGTTAATCCTTTGTATTTGTGTGTTGGAGTGTTAAAACCTTCAGACATTCCAGGAAAGTGAGCTGTAACTGTCGCATGCCACACCTTTCTCAAGAACTATGAATCACCTCTTTTGTAATCTTGTGTTATCAAAATGAAATTTTCTATAGGTTATTCAACCTAAGTTCCTCATCTTCAAGCTGAAGCGCAATTATTTCCTCCCTCTGTAGCTCCAGCCACTTCTCCAGCACGTTCAATTGTTCCAGCTCCTTCTCGAAATCAAATGACAGTTGACGTAACTACTGGGTTGTCTCATAATACCAAACGAATAACTGTAACCAATTTCTCTATCACTCGATCACTGTACGAACCAGCCGACCCATTCGATGCAAGATCTTACACAGATCGTGCCATGTCGAGCTGATATAAGAAGTCTAGTAAAAATCGAGTATTGACCGTGTAGTGATCGTGTATTGATCGTGTGTAGATCGGGATGTTCGAGTAGAGATCTGTGTGGTTGTCGAGGAGAGATTTTGGAGATGTCGAGAATGGTCGGATGTGGATCGTAAAAGATCGAATAGCGGTCGGGAAGGGATCGTGTTGAAGGACGACCGAGCATTACATTGGTCGGGATTGCTCTGGTAAAAGTAGGTGATCGGGATTGATCTCGCTTGATCGAGTTGATCTGATCGGCAGTGGGAACGGGGTAAAAAATAGGTAGTCGGGATTGATCTCGCTTGATCGAGTTGATCTGATCGGCAGTGGGAACGGGGTATTATAGCCCCCGTACCACTTCCACGATCTGGACCTGATCTGTCCCGATCTAGCAGATCGGGAGAGAGCGGCAAAAGCGTACGGGGATCGGAATCATCGTACCAGCAGTGTTTGGAGGTCGGGGTTGGAACGGGCATTTTTTTCAGATCGGGAAGAAATTTGAATTTCTTCCCGATCTCCCGATCAAAATTGACCTATCTTTAATCACACAGCCAGCGGGGAGAGCGTAGTGACAGCGTAAATGCCGCGTGATGAGCGTAACAAGGTCTTCCTGAGCGTAGTGACATCGGCACAAGAACAGGAAGTAAACTTAGACACCGACGTGGTCCCGCTGCTGCGCCGCTCTTCCCTGATCAAAGCACGATCTTCCTGCTTTAACGCCGCTCTCACTACGTTCTCTACTCTCGTATAGAACCAAGGCCCATTCCTACTACCCTCTCAGTACTCTTTATTCCCGCTATCGTTACGCTGTTTCCTCTTTGGCTACGTTGCTTCCACTTTAGCTACGCTGTTCCTACGCCTTCCCAGACTCAATTACGCACTTCTTCCGCTCTCGCCCGCGCTTAAAAAGGCACGCAGCCGATACGCTGGAAAAATCGCAGCCGTATTAAGTCTTCCGGAAGAAGATCAAAGACATCGAGAGGCAAAACTGTTGAGGAGAAGGAGGACATTGTCGTTGCACCTGTCGGGGCAGAATATGAAGAAGAAGGAGCTCAAATTTTCAAAGAAGAAGAAGAAGAAGAGATGAAGAAAAAGAAGAGAAGAAAGCAGCGAAGCAGCTACCCAAAAGGCGAAGAAAGAGAGACTGCACATGATGCTAAAAGAAGAGGAAGAGCACAAAGTTGATTTTTTTTTTTAAGAATACAGTATAAAATTATCTCCAAGTGGAGGAAGACAGACTATAAAAATAAGGACAATAAAAAAAGCCTAGGAAAGATCAGCACGTCTTTACTTAAAGGAGACCTCCGGATGATTTTCAGATTTTTTACATTTGGACAACTATAGATTAGTTATACTGAGGACAGAGTTTCAGAATTTGTGATAATTGGGATGAAGAATAAGAATATTTTCAAAATTTAGAACAAATTGCAATGAACAAGGATGATGACATGGCAGAGTCACCATAAGAATGCATGAGTTGGGGCTCAAGGAAGCAGAACAAAAGAAGAAGGCATGCATATAGATTATACACAGTTGAACTCGCAAGCAAGCGGTATTGTAATGAAATTACACTGCTACATTTCTGAAATATGTGAACCTCCTATGTCATCATCCTTGTTCAGTGTAATTTGTTCAAGGTTTTTCAAAGTATTGTTTCTCTGCTCAAGAACCACAATAAATTCCACAAAACTATACATGGAGTTGTCAATTTATGTACTACATGATGTGAAATTATGAAAATCGTCTGGAATGTCCCTTTAACAAAGCATTGCTGCGGACACTTCAGCTCTCTGGGCGAAATAACAGCGTGATAAGATCGCATAGCATAGCATACAATAATACAGTGTGCATCGATCGGATAACATTGGCAACATCGCACTGACAGCGTAGCTACATCGTTCTAAAGCGTAACTGCATCGGCAGAGATTGTAATGTCTCATTCCCGATCATCGTAGTAAGAGCGTAGTAAGCATGTGGTAGCCGTAACTGCAGCGTTCTTAGAGCGTTCTAACATCGCACTGTGTCCAGATCGGCTCAGGTTTTACCCGATCTTTCCCGCTTCGAGAATATTGTCAAATCGTAGCGAGAACGGCATAGTAGAACAGGGGCTATGAGTGTTTGCCTTTTATGTCAACTTTACCGCAGATTGGATTTGTCTTTTCTTTTTTAAGTCCTACCTGACTTCAAGTTCACCGTTATAGTTGCATTTGCAATCCCCTGAACAGCTTCTCCATGGGCACTGCAGGTGAATTTTTCGCTGCTACTCTCGGAGCTTATTGACACGTTCGCATAGATGGTTTGGTCACGGGTACCATCCCCCCGTCCCTTGAATAGCTTTGGTAGAAGCGTTGCGTAGGAGTTCCCGGTCGCTGTCAATGACATTGTGACGTCCGGTTTGGCCCCGCGTACTGTGCATGAGAGCTGGAATTCTCGGCTGTTCACCTCAATAGTGCAGTGCTTATCCCCTTGACATCTGTCAAAGCTAGGATGACTCCCATGGGCTGAGGGATCGACAAAACACAGATGACGGAATGTGACTAAAATTGTATTCGGCATAATATGCATATGATTTGCATAATTTTGAACTTTCTGTCAAGAATGTCTTAATTTTGATGGAAAATTATAATACCAGATGGAAATGTGCCGAACAAAGAAATTAACAAAGAGCACTTTAAGCAAGCAATGTTTTCCTACCTCAGATATTGCAAACAATATCTTGAAATTACACAGATCTGCCGCTACATCGGAAATAGTTGGTGTCTGCAGCATGTGCATTCTGACTGAACAAATTAAAAACCGATCAGAATACTGTGAACGATCTTGTGTTAAAAGAAAGGATTTTTTTAACTAGAAATGAAGTTCTTCTTCTTTTTTAACACTGTTTATCAGGCTCTCCCTACATCCCATTCGCTTGCTTCATTAGGTTATTCTGGAGTCTTTAGCATTTAGAATTTTTTTTTTTTAATAATTGTCGCAAAGTATACCTATATTCATGATAATCATGAGACTCATCAAAGGTGATCAAAGCAATGCAATACATTTTATGCAAAGCTCTGTTTTTACATCACCATTATTCCCCCTTAAATCTCTGCAAGATTATGTACATGAGTAGAATGTGTTTTATTTCAGGTATTTGTACTTTCTCTCTCTTCTGGCTCTGGGACAGAAACGAAATTGAATTAACTAAGGTTCACAGGCGGTATGTCAACAGGAAACAGATACCATTCACAGTTAGTTCTGTCGAGTTCCTCCAACTCTTTGAGTCGTACGCGAAGACTTCACATGTAAGCGTCCCCTCATCAAGAACGCTGACTTCACTAATTGTCAGGCTGAAATCTTCCTCCATGCTGTATCTACCACTCCCGCCAGACGGGAGATGGAAGATACCGTCTGTATAATTCGCCACCACCTTTCCACTGGATTCATCGACCCACTGGACTCGATAGGGCGTGTAAGGAAGCCCACATGGTAATGAAGCGGTCGTTCCTTTCCAAACTGTTAATCTCGGTGTTGTCTGTACTTGAAATTCTGGATTGGATGATACGGAGAAATTTAACGCTTTTTTGAGGGGACGCTACATTTCTGCAATGCCATACGTGACTTGAGAGTAAAATCAAGAAAAAAAAAAGTTTGAGAAAGAAATTGGATATTCAATATCACCCTTTCTTTGATCCAAACGAGCCTTACTTCGTCCTGTGTACGATAAATTGATCGTGTTGAGATTAGGGGGAGATATGCTCAGAGAACTGTACGAAACGTATGCATATTGTACAGAAATTTATGGAAATCTGAACTAAATTAGCAACAAACTAGAAATGTCGCTACGGCGACTGGTGTATGCCTCCGCCATAATACATGGTTCTCCTAATAGGTCTATAGTACAATGTCTTGACAATGTGTGATGACAGTTTCACACAATTGGCAAAATATTAAAATGACAGGTTTGCCACAAATGTGCTGAATGTTCACTTTCCTAGAACTAGGTTCAATTGGATGAATGATTAAAACGTCAGAGTGCAGGTATTTGGGGGAACTGATGATTTTCACTTGACTTTTGACCCTTTTACAAGTTTATGCATTGAGTAATTTTCAAGGTATTGAGAAAAAGTATAATTTCAGTATCAAATGGTAAAATAGTATTATCGAAACCTGGCCTTTGATCTTTGACCCCACAGTTCCAAAGAGAATCACTGTTAGGTAGAACATGCATAAATATGTAAGTTTCATGACAATACCTTGAGTTATTTTTGAGATATGGAGGAAAAAATGCAATTTAGCACTTTCACTTGACCTTTGACCTTTTGACCTTTGACCTTTTGGCAAGAAACTTCCCACAGAATATATATTGGGTTATACATGCATACATCAAGTTTTAAAAAAATCCTTCAGGCACTGCATAAATATAAGGAAAGTAGTTATATTTTGAGGAGTTGACCTTGACCTTTGACTCATGACCTTTGACCCATGACCCCCAACTTCCCTAGATAATCACTGCCCATCGGTACAAGCATATATACTACGTTCCATGAAGATACCTTGAACCATTTGCGAGATATGGAGAAAAACATGAAATTTCAATTTTTTTTTCACAAAATAACCTGTGACCTTTGACCTTTGACCCTGTGACCCTAAAATCCACACAAAGTATCATCCCCCAAGGATATACCCTCATACCAAGTTTGATGCAAAACCACCACACGGTTCTTGAGATATCGACAAAAACAAAACGGGACGGACGGACGTACGGACGGACGGACGACCCGAAAACATAATGCCTCCGGCCACTTCGTTGGCGGAGGCATAAAAAAAAAAATTAAGGGCATCATTTTCCCTTTAAAAACTCGATATCAGCATGTCGGCTAACGACTGCGGAATTATTACCATCACTATTATGGTAGTTATTATTATTATCATTATAATTATTATGATCATCATTAGTATTATTATTATTATTATTATCATTATTATTATTATTGTTATTATCATTATCATAATTATTATGATTATTCACACATTTTCATTGTCATTAAAGCTCGGGGGTCATTTTTTCCCGTATGTGTTTTGTGTGGTTTTCATTTTCTATCACGCAGCGTCTATATAACTACTTTGCGTATTACTTTGCGTATAAAACCGCCGTATTAATTCCATTCAAGGGAAATGTGTCCCCCTCCCTGTATTAAAAAAAAAAAAAAAAAAAAAAAAAAAATCCTTTGTCAATTCGATGAACATGTGACCTTGGATTTTGTGCAAGCATTTGCATTGCTGAAACCAATACAGATATATTTTAGATTTCCTCACCAGAGGTGTTTAGTTTCCCGACTCTCTGACCTTTAATGTCCAATATTTAGCGATTACACTTTGTACTTTCGTTTTATTTTCCCTGGGAATAAGGTTAAGTACTCAATCACGGGTTTTCCTTAAATAGGCTAACCTCTGAATTCTGTTTGTTTTTATGTTGGTATAAACTGTTTGTTCACCACTATTTGCTGTTCCAAAATGATCGCATAAATTAATGTTAATTACAAAAATTCTCCTCACTCCAGGCCAGCACTGTCAATTACATCCCCATGGTATCCCCCGTACGACCAGGAGCCTAGAGTGTCATTGACATTTCATGTGTACAGATACTAGTAGTAATCAATGGTAATAAGTGTTAAGGGTAAATCAGAGGATTGAGATTGTCACATGCAGACACATACAGACATGGAGGTACAATTTGATTGATGCCTGCTCTCCTACATGTCGGTTCTGGGATAGGGCAGCACAAGTCGTCATCGAAATGTCAGAGAAATATAAGAAATAAGTACGAAAGAATAAACAACATGAGATCAATGTGTATCAAAGTAACACACACACAAAGAAAAAAGTCAATGTGTCAAACTAAAGCAGAGCAATTGAAAGGATTGTAACAAGATATATTCAGCAAAGAAAGAAACATAACAATCCCAGAGATTATATGAAGTAAATGTGTGACATCTTTCGGCATTATGAAAAGAGAAAAACTCTTAGGGCGCTCGCCCAAATTTTTGATATAATAGAACTTACCACGAACTGTGACCATGGAAGTATTGGCGTGGAGCTCCGCTTTGTAGTTTGAAACGCGACAGATGTATTGTCCGGCGACGTTAAAATCGACAGGCCGTTTAAATAACAGGCTGTAGTTTTGACTTACAAGTATGTCCACAGAGCCGTCGTCAAACCTTGTTCCACTCTTCCGCTGATTGTGCCATACTATTAAATCCTCCGCCGTGTCGACAGTGGCTCCTGTACGGAGACAGCAACCGGAAATAGTTACCTTGTAATTATGTCAGGAAGAAGATCACAAGCTTACAAGTGTCCTTAACGTTGCTGTCACTATGGAAACGACTTAACTGCTCAAAGCTGATTGGTCATCATCTGGCTGAGCTTGCATTTGTCGTAAGAACTTTACAGGAAACAGGACTTCTGTCCTGTATTATATCACTGGAGGAGTGACCCTTTTTATAGAAAGAAGTTAATTCATAGTGAGGTGGGACATGCACCCACAGATAGGACAGCTCGCTCTGGATTTAATCGCTTTCGCAACTGGATCTCGAAACGGTGTAGTTTAATTTTGATTCATTTGATACAAAAGTCATTTCGCTTCAAGATAAGTAATGAGTTCTTCAGGGGCACATTAAACTATATCATGAGAAAATATAATCTAGACATACCTTTATTTCAACAAAAGAGCTTGCATTTTGAAACCTCCTAGAGCTCTCCTGAAAATGAATAGTCTGTCATCACCTTACCTATCTGTAAAATAGCATGCAATCGCTTATGACGTGACTATATAGGAAAGGCGGAAAAAGAAGATAACAAACTATAAAACTTACACGAAAAATTAAAATCCCAAGCAAATTAAAATGATGTAAGTGGCTTACACACAAAATATACCAGTGGGATCAATTATATTCTGATCTCTCCTATCCGGACATGTCGGGACCGACGCTCATCGCGATAAGGGATTTAGCCGGATATGGGAAACTCAATGTTTAATACACAAGGCTGCCTACCCAATGGCAGCTACATGTGTACACTGTACTTCCCGAACCCTGTTCATGTAGGCCTACATGTTAACTATTGAAGGTAGCGTACACTGACACTCTTTCTTTGATATCGCCGCAAAATGACATAGGCGGGTTTTTTTAATCAAAATGAAATCAATTTGTTGGGAATACATGTAATATGTAAATCATCTGAGTTTGTGCAAGAATTTTGTTTGAGTTTGAAATCCCTCTTGTTACCGTTTTAGATTGAAAAAAAAAAAATAATAATAACGCCGAGATCGCATCCTGATAATAGAGAGATCCGGATAAAGGGAGGCCGGATAGGAGAGGTCGGACTGTATCCCGTGTTATGGCGTTATAATAATTTGACATTGTATTACCCTTTTTCCAGTAGACCGCAATTGGTTCTCCCCGGAATAAACAGGGGAGACTGGCCATTTGCTGCCCTTCCCAGAAGGCAACGCGCTGGATCGTCCAAACAACGTCTTCCGGTACGGGTCGGGATATTACTTGCCCTGTTACAAAGACGAAAGTGAGTCAATAGAACCGCTATTTGGAATTGCACAATCATATCACGTAATGCTCTACATTCGTTATAAATCTTTTCCATGAGACTCTTGTATTTATACTACACTCCGTTGACTCTGTAGACAGAATACTGTGTCAGTGCAATGGCATACCACGTGCATCACAATTAGAGGCAACGATTTTGGTGAGTTATACCTCCCCCCCCCCCCTCTCTCTCTCTCTCTCTCTTTCTCTTTATATCTATACTTACATGTATATATATATATATATATATATATATATATATATATATATATATATATATTTTTCATACATGTAAGTGTATAAGGCTATTTCCAGCCAGAAGAGGAAATGCAGAATAAATGATAGTTTGGGGGGAATTTTGATAAAAGGCATGATGATATTCAGGAAAAAAAATATACAAAAATATTTCCCTTTCTGAAAAATCATGCGTTTATATGGGCTCAGTGAAGTGCACATTGAATTGACAAGAACACAAAATGCATCTTATACCAATACATTCTGTATACTAATGTGAAAATACAACTCTTTTTTTGAGAAAAGCTGATTATACTTTCATTCCCCCAAAGACCTGTTTTCTATGCACATCCAATATAATTATACACATTTTTTTTTCTTTTTTGTATCCCTGACAATCTCCCCGACTTTGTATTGATGGTACAGTCCTCAATCTATACACAATACGCCATCTGCGTCCTACTGTGGAGTAGTCCTGAGGCCCTAGATCACTAATAAAGCATTAAAACATTGTCAAAAGCCGGGCTTTTTTGGGTGTTCTGTAGCCGGGGGGGTTGATTCAACCCCCCCCCCCCGAGATCTCGGTCGTTGATCACGCAATCGCCATGAAAATTGGCACATGCATTACCTGTGGTGTAGTCGACGACATTACACAAAAAGAAATGGAAATTTTCATTATACTAATTAATTATGCTAATATATACTTAAAATCATACATTTTGCTTTAAATCAGAAAGTAAAGCTCCTAGAATCCTAATTTTTGGTGATAACATTCTTTGTAGCATTCATAACAATGTGCTTTAAAAAAATCCGGCATCAAACTTAATTTCATATGTATTGTCTTGTTTTATGAATTTCTTATGTATTTCCTTGTTTTTCGACCTTTTGTTTTATCATTTTTTTTGCAAAATCTATGACACAACCTCTTTAAAGCATAATTGTGCTAAAACTAATTGATTAATTAATTAAATGATGAAAGTGAAAATAATCATATCTTTATGAATAAGCTGAGAAAACTCAATTTACATAGACTTTACACACAAAATCACGTTTTTGAGCCATTTTCGGTCTGAGAGGCATGTATAAAAGGTCGTGCCTCTTCGTAACGGTATGCGCGATTTTCGCGAAAATGGTGTCAAAAGATGCGCGAGACTTGAAAATAAAAAGTCAGCGAACGGCGCGGTCAAAAAATTTCGCGCGGCGGAATAGTCTCGAAAATGTCGAAGGGGGTTGATTCAACCCCCCCCCCCCCCGTCCTTTTCAGGGTTAAAGGGAATCAAACATTTCTCTTGGAGCGAATTCCCTTTAAGATACCTCATTTTCAGACGTATATTCGCCCTATAGACCGTTTTGTACACACACGTTTATGTACTGTATTGTATTTCGTTTCACTTCTTGCTTGATGCTAAGTATACTAAGTAGTCTAAGTGGCAAACTATCAAGATTATCTTTCGGGAGGAGGTCATCCAGTATTAATAGACCTTACTCATCTTAATTATCTCGCTTTCAGTACGTGATTTTCAGGCCTTTTAATAACATGCAATTGTGTTCATTCATTTTCTTCTATTTCTAGACATTACACATGAATCTTACAACCATCAACATGGCAGTTTAATTCATGGAGCATAATATATTACATATAGGAATGCACTTTGCTTCATAAAAGGCTGGAAATGAAAACCGTGGGGCGGCTAAAAAGCGAACGCATCAGTCGCCTCACGTATGGTTTTTAGGTTCTATACATGAAGTGTATACACTGACAATACAATACACATTGATACCTATCATCGTTAAAAGAACTAAGAAACAAGACATTTAGGGTCACAGACTTTCATTTTTTAGATTATAAGAGTTTCATCAATGATGTTGTCTTCCTTTGGTCTATCTTCTGTACATGATAATCCATTGGAAATGATATAATTCAGAATAACATCAGGCATGTCAGGGTTTTTAATCTTCCTTAACACAGAGAGAGCCAGTTTTCAATAAAGCACTTGTGTTACCTACCCGTTTCTTTTATAAACTACACTTACTTTTAGTGTTCATTGTCATTCCTGTGCATGTAATCCATTTCCCTTGTATTCTTTTGTATTCTTGCCTGCATCCACAAGCATGTATTCTCACTTTCATATATTTTCATTGTGTTCATTGTTGTTTCTATGACGTAAATTTGAAGATTAATATTTGTTCTTAGCTCTTCATATTCATATTGCCAATGAACTCAAACTAAAACTCCTCATGGGCTTAACAGGGGGATTCGTTTCTAGATACAACGCTCCAGAAATCGTGCACGTGAATAAAGTTCTGCTTATACATGTAGTGACCGGACACTCCATTCAGCTCATAAAGTAGTAACCGGAGGGCCAAACTCCAAAAACTCGCTTATTTAACGAGTGAGTTGCACTCTCTCTACAAACTAAGTAGAACATGCCTATTTCCAAGTTTTTATTGTAAAAAACAACATTCCACTGGTCTACTCAAAAAATATGTTGCGAAAGCCTCCAAATCCAATATGGCGTCCAAAATGGCCGCCATATTTACTGAATTTGTTATTTGAGTGATAGAATTCGATAGAAACATAAGATTTCAACAAATGTGATGTCATATGAAAGAGAATGAAATTTTCTACAAGTTGATTTCATTTTTGTGGGTTATTGTAATAACTGGAATGGGATTTTAAGGAAAAAACACTCATTTTTTGATATTTTTCTGAAAAAAGGAAAAACAAGAAAATGCTTGAATCAGTATAAATCAGAGAATGACTGAAGGATTATCTTGAAACGTTTCAGGAATTTTGTTTGACATATAATTAATATTTTGAGAAAATATGAGGTCAGTGCCATTTTTGATCCAGGAGTAATAATGTCTCAAACTTGAAAACTCACCATGTAAAAATGGGCACTTTAGTTGTGACCAAGACCTTGTTTGTCTTAAAAAAGTCTGCGCGCGTTTAAAGACTACTACACGCAACACTGGCATTGACGCGTGTAGCAGTGCCAGTGGCGCGTGTACTAGTCTTGGCAAACGCAGACTCCTTTTTTTGACAAACAAGGGTCTACGCCTGCAAACTAACTTTTCATACCAAGTGGTAGCTTTAGGTGACGCTGATCGTTATTATTTCAAAGTAGATTGTTCTGAAGCAGATGAGATGAAGCAAAAATGTCTTTCAGATAGAGGTAGAAGCTCGAAACAACCTTGCTATAGAAATTTTCTAATAAAATTTGGATCAATCACTAAAAAAAAAAATCAAGATTGCAGACCATCAAAGCTGACATAGTGTATTGCGCCAAAGTAAATGTATTATTTCGATTTTGATACAATTTTGTCTGTTTTGCTGTCTATTTATATGTTATTTTATATATTCTGAACATTGTAATGCTATTTCAAACCATCTTAGGTTTTTATGAAGACATTGTTCAGAATGCACCATGCATATTTCTCTAAAAGTAAAAAGAAAATAAATAGAATTAAAGATTTTTATGAAAACCATGTAGAAATTAATATCTTTCCCATATAATCAATATTTGGAGAAAATCAGAGGTCAGTATTGTATTTGGTTCAGGAGTTGTAATGTCTCAAACTCAAATCCCATTTTACATAACATCATGTATTTACACGCACCTGTTTCCAAAGATGTCACAGAGGGTCAAATCCAACTTTGAACTTACTTTTCGAGTTCCACCTCTATACATAAGACCATACATAATAATTATTAAACATACTAAGCAATGTTTCGTAACTACACCTCAGTAGATTCGTTACGAAAACCTCCAAAGTACAGATGCGGTCCAATAGGATCGCCATTTTTATTGAATTTAACATTTCAAATATAAAACTTGATAGAGACATTGGATTGCAGAAAATTTGATGTCATATGAAGGATTCCTAAAAGTTGATACCACTTTAGCTGTGTATTGTGATTAATGGGGGGAGGGGGTTGTTTGCTTCTCTCTGTTTTTTTTTTGGGGGGGGAGGAAATTAATATTTTCATATTGTTTTGAAGAAGGGATGAAATGTAAAAATGCATAATTTAGTATTCATCAAAGAAGAACTGAAGAATTATTTTGAAACCTGCGATTGAGATTGAGATTTACTGAGATGAGACATAATTCATATTTATAGAATGACAGGCAATATCATACACTGTTGTCAAGTTAATATCTAAAAACTTGAAAAAAAAATCTTTATGCGTTGTTAATTTTGCACATAATGTGTTTACATAGTCACATGTAATACTGTACTGGTCTAGTGACTTAGAGGGGCCTGCAAACTAACTTTTCATGCCAAGTGGTACATTGTAGGTGACGCTGGTCGCTATTACTGTAGCATTTCATAGTAGATTGTTCTGAGGCAGATAAGATTGAACATTGAACAAAAAGTATTTTCCAAAAAGAGATAGCAGCTTGGAATTTGGCACAAGTTTTGCCAATGTGTCATATTTAGCGACAAAAATAGTATCCACACAAAATTCAAGATGGCAGTAATTAATTGAGGTTGTCGTTCAAGGCATTATTTACCAGTAGTGCACGTAAAACAAAAACCCACATTTAGTTAATTCCTCAAACTAGTTCTAAACTGTGAGTTAGGGATAGAACAACTAATGTACAAACTTAAATCAGTATAATCAATGCTAAATATTATTAGGTATACTAAATAGGTCTGATAACAACGTTTTTTTGTTCATACTTAGCTGTCAACAGATATCATGTTTACGGTTTTTTGAAAAGAAATGGCGATTTCTCCGTATGTTTTAGGCTGTATTATTATTTTTTTTTTACATGAGAATGTTTTGTGATACAACCAACCTGCTCATATAAATCGAATGTGATATCTGTCCCAATGGTAAACAATACCTTTTGTGTGCTGCGTCAAAGTTAAATCTCAACTTATAATTTCATATATTTTTAAAATCTTTTTGTATTGCTGTCAATTATGTTTCTATACATCTGAAAGATATTGCACTAGTGTAAACCATATTAAGGGTCTTCTTTTCGGGGAGGGGGGGGGGGGGTGGAACTCATTCCAGTGTTTGGGTAAGGCCCAATCTTTGATATAAAAAAGAAATGCTTCTGTATCAAAGATATGCTTTTTTACTTGTATGTTACTCTGTTGTTGTAGAAACGTGAATAATGATGGTACTATGTGTAATAATGTCCGTAGATCGTATACGTAGATGTCCTTGAAAGCCGTTCTGATCCCACCCCCCCCCCCGAAAAATCCGACATGGCGGCAATTTCTCAAATTGCTTGTAAATGTGTTGTGCGAAATTACTTTTCAGTATATTCTTCGAATAAAACTGTCCAAAATGATTTTTCGTGCTGTATATTTACATTTACAAATAAGCATGCTGAAACTGTATTTACTGTTAATAGATTTTTCTTATCTTGTTTATAGGCTGATTTCATGTGGGTTATAGTGACACAATTGAACTGAACTTAAGCCATTGTCAGATGCTTTCCCAGGAGTCACTCGAGAGTGAAAATGTTCATTTTCATTCATTTCAGAGTGACGTCAGGGATTTTCGAAGAGTGACGAGTGATCCCTAAGGTCACTCTAGAATTAGTGAAAATGAACATTTTCACTCAAAATTCACTCCAATTTTACTCTAAATTCACTGTTTTCTGTTATTCACTCCTTCAAAAGTGAATACTTCCACTCTATTTTTTTTTTCTTTTTCGGAGAGTAGAATATCACTGGTTTAAAAAATGTCTCCATAA
This sequence comes from Diadema setosum, assembly GCF_964275005.1. NCBI lineage: Eukaryota > Metazoa > Echinodermata > Echinoidea > Diadematoida > Diadematidae > Diadema > Diadema setosum. The sequence continues at coordinate 22,651,881 of NC_092690.1, read as the reverse complement.
AAACCTAGACAATTTGAAATAGCATTACAATGTTTAAAATATGTAAAAACATATAAATAGATAGCACAACAGACAAAATTATATCAAAATCGTGATAATACAATTAATTTGGCGCAATAAAGTATGTCAACTTTGATGGCTGTCATCTTAATGTTTTTTAGTGGTTGATGTAAATTCTGCCTTAAAGGACAAGTTCCCCTTCATATACAAGTGGATTAAGTGAACGCAACAATGTTAGTAGAACACATCAGTGAAAGTTTGGGGGAAATCCGACAATCCGTTCAGAAGTTATGAATTTTTAAAGTATCTGTGCAATCACTGCTGGAGGAGAAGACTACTACAGTGTATGATGTCACATGCGTACAACAATATAAGGAAAATAAAAAGAGAATTTCACAAAACTTGACTTTTTGAATAAAGTGAATATTTCTTCGACATGTTACTGACTTATGTTAGGGGTAATATTATTTCCCCTGACTTCTGAAAAAGAGAAGTCAAGTGTTCTTTTATTATGTGAGAAAAGTGAGAATATCTTGAATTTTCTTTATGCTTTCTTTATAGTTGTACTCATATGACATCACAAGCTAAAGTAGTCTTCACATCCAGACGTGACTGAGCAGAAACTTCGAAAATTCATAACTTTTGAACAGATTGTCCGATTTTCCTCAAACTCTCATTGATGTGTTCGACAAATATCACTCAACCCACATGTCTATGAAGGTGAACTTGTCCTTTAAACTATGTATAACAAGATTGGTGCCAAGTTTCAAGCTACTACCTTTATTTGAAAAAAAAAAAATGCTTCATCTCATCTGCGTCAGAACAATCTACTTTGAAATAATAGCGACCAGCGTCACCTGAGCTACCGCTTGGTATGAAAAGTTAGTTTGCATAGACCCTTGTTTGTCAAAAAAAAAGAGTCTGCGTTTGCCAAGACTACTACACGCACCACTAGCACTGCTACACGCGCCAATGCCAGTGTTGCGTGTAGTAGTCTTAACGCGCGCAGACTTTTTTAAGACAAACAAGGTCTTGGTCACAACTAAAGTGCCCATTTTTACATAATGAGTTTTCAAGTTTGAGACATTATTACTCCTGAACCAAAGGCGGTACTGACCCCTAATTTTCTCCAAATATTAATTATATGTAAAACAAAATTCCTGAAATGTTTCAAGATAATCCTTCTGTCATTCTCTGATTTATGCTGAATCAAGCATTTTCATGATTTTCCTTTTTTTCAGAAAAATATAAAAAATGAGTGTTTTTTCCTTAAAATCCCATTCCAGTTATTACAATAATCCACAAAAATGGTATCAACTTGTAGAAAATTTCATTCTATTTCATATGACATCACATTTGTTGAAATCTGTTGTTTCTATCGAATTCTATCACTCAAATAACAAATTCAGTAAATATGGCGGCCATTTTGGACGCCATCTTGGATTTGGAGGCTTTCGCAACAAATTTTTTGAGGTAGACCAGTGGAATGTTGTTTGTTACAATAAACCTAAAAAATAAGCATGGTCTACTTAGTTTGTAGAGAGAGTGCAACTCGACCTCTGTTTTTAGGTTTTGGCCCCCCGGTTAAGGTCTATTACACCTGTAATATTGACTCAACGACAGAGTGAATCAATGTTTAAACAGTATTCTCCATGTCATCATACCCAAAACGTTCAAAAATGCATTACACTCCAGGGGTGTTTCATAAAGCTGTTCATAAGGATTACGAACGACTTACGAACAACTGGTGATCAGTTCTTGTGCTGAATTATTGAAATTCTAAGTATAGGACATCAGAACTGATCATCAGTCGTCTTAAGTCGTTCGTAACTTTAAGAACAGCTTTATGAAACACCCCCTGGACTTTAAACCCATATGCCAAATTTTGACTGCTGGTCATAATTCATAGTTATACATAGTCATATGACCATGTAATTATGTATATGCATGTATATATCTTTTCATTTTTGAAGCGCCATGAGCACTGAGAAGTGGACCTGTGCGTTATACACGTAGCCACTATTATTAGTATTATTATCATTATTACACAAAATATATAAAGTCATACAATTCATTCAAAGCAGTTTAAATTAGCCCATGGATTAGAGCTATAAATTTCGATTACATATACAATAGGGAAACTGTGCGTGATGCATGTTGCGAAATATGCCAGCAGACAGATAATGAACGCAAAGTGACCCGTATGCACCGCAATATGTCTGACTGCCTAGACTACTAGCAGCTAAATCTACATGTGAATAATACCAATAACCATCGATTTTACATAATCAATTTATCTTTGCTAATTCGGGCAGTAGGAATGTACAACACACTCATACTGCAGACAAAAGAGAAAGAAATGAGTGAATGCATCATGGGAGGGTTGGTGGCGGGATGTGGGCATTTCCAAGCAACGAGTGCATGGAATAGATTCTACAAGCCATATACGCGCATGAGTATGAAAGCCGTTGAAAACCGAGTTCAAGGTTCGCATGCATATGCAGCAAAGAGGATGTGCCCCTAACACAATGCTATAATTTTTTGGCAGGTGAATTTAATTTCCGTTAATTGCTAGGAAATAAGTCTAACTGACTCGGGGTATAAGTGCTCTTTCAGTGAACGATGAAGTAATAGATTTATAAAAAAAAAAAAAAAAAAAAAAAAAAAAAAACTTCTCAAAAGGAAAAACGCAGCATTATGTATATCGCTCAGCGAAAGGTTTAATACATGCATTCTCTAATAATGTCGCTCACACAGTAGGCCTACACCATTGTACACCACGAAGGAACACCGCCCTGTGCAAATGATTCCATGAATGATACATGTAGTAGTAAAGACTCACTCCATCATCATGTACATGCACATACCGTGTAACATGGCTGTTATGACCAGCTTCAGCAAAATGGCGAATTTAGTCTTCATAGCTGCAGGGAGATACGAGACTAGAGATGCAGACAGTGTGGAGTAGAAAAGGCTGTACAGAGTGGAGAGGTGTTCCAATATGTGCATGAGCGATCGTCGATGGAATCTCATCTGAATGACTGTGGGCAAAGGGTGCGCGCACAGCTACAGCACAAAGTTCAGACGATTGTATGGCACGGGGATTCCCCGACAGACATACACTTTCACTGTATTGTCTGTTTGCTGAAAAATACAATGGTGTTCGATTTAGGCCTAATAACCTGGGTGTTAAATCTAACACCGATCAGTTGTCAATAGAGGAACACACCGACAGTCGTATACGATTTTGATGGTCAGTTAATTTGTCATTTCCTCGTGACTGCTGGTGATATTTTGATATTGCGCTACGGTGTTAATTCTACAATGACAGCACATGGTGTGTCACCCCGCCCAGTGGCAATAGACCACACCAACTGGTGTTACTGTGGTGTAAACGTGTTCACACATTCTTCTTGTAAAAAAAAAAAAAAAAAACAAGTCAAAAACAAGTATCGGAAATTCTTGATCGTTTTGTTGAAGTTCACATTCAACTTTAAAAACAGTAACTAACTGATATTCAAAAAAACATTTTGTATTTTGAAGTGACCCGGAGGTGTTAATCTAACACTGGAAATGAGGCCGGAAATTAAAGATCAGCTCGGTGTTTCATATTTAACAACGGACTTCTTCCAGTATTAAAGATCGAACACTGATACACTCGTTTGTGCTATCACATTCCAATTATTGTTGTGTAACTCAATTCAACATAATAAGTCATATTTTCAATTTCAATTTTGGTTTTAATTGCAATTATTTCCATTTTCATCCACAAAACATAACAATAAATGAGAAAATGACTGACGGTCTTGGATATGTACACATTAGATGACTGTAAGGTGAAAATTTTAGGCAATTAAAGAATTGAAATCCTCTATAAAATTTAATAACAGTATAGTTCCAAAAGAAACCTGCAGAATTATGTATATGTTGTATGTTCCATGAAAAAAGAAAATGAAGGGTCCCATGAAAAGCACTGCATGTATAATAGGTTATCGTGGAGAACACATTCAATTGGGGCCAAAATCTAGACTTTCTTAATTACAAAAGCACTATGAAATAAAGAATGACACCATCGCAGTCCCGCTGATTGGTGAGGTACAGATAGGCACAAAAGAGATCACGAACTCCGTCAAGTCTTATACCTTTCAAGAACGCAAGTACTAAATGCGAAGAGATTATCGGGAGAAAAATAATGAACACATTTTGATTCTCTTCTGGCTGGTGCATCAAAAAATATTACAGTTGAAATACTTTACGAAATCATTGCCCTCCCGCTGAGCACTATGAGCGTGAAATACGCAGCAAGTTAAAGATTTTAGAAAAATGAACTAACGCATTTGATACAATCTGATTTTGTTCATTATCATCTACACGGTAATTCACTAACAAAATATTGATCTACAAATTTAATCAGGTGAGGGGGGGGGGGGGGGGTTAACAGCAGGCCAAAGCGACAAAACAACGTGAAAATACGATTACAAGACATCAATGTTTTGTTTTTAGGGGATTTCTTTGTTTTTGTTTTTACCAGTAAATTTCCTCTTCGGACCAGTAAAAAAAATAAATAAAAACTGGTAAATTACTGGTCCGACAGAGACAGTCGAAAAAATAGGATAGTATGCAACCCTTGTTAACCACACACTGCCATACACACCAATTGGCCTTGTGCAAAATTAACATGTTTACAGAGGGCTGAAAACAGAACAAAATCTGAAACCTAATTTCAAAATAAATCGTGAATTTACTGAAACTGATTTATGCTACCAGTTTTGAAAAATGAAAATTTTAGATTATGTTTTAACGTTAATTTGCTAAAACTAAGACTGAATGATATTTTTCGTTAGGAATGGGGAGTCGCAGTAGGGTCAAACGGTTAGTGAACCAACCTTCTTTGTTAAATTTGTAATATTCTGCTATTTCATTTTGCATGTAGATTGTCTCATAATATATTCTCATACACACTATATTATCTTGTTATCTTGTATCTCTTTTGTGTCGTTATTTGTAATCTTCAAGTATTGTATTCACTGGTTTGTCATATTGTTATTTGTATTCTTTGTTTGTACTCTCATACCCCGAGAGGGGGTCGAAAGAGTCAGTAAAATTCACCAAATGTCTGTGATATACAATAGTTTCTCCGAATGCCCTGTGAAGTGTTATATCCATTTTTACTTGAAAACGCGAATTAAGATGTCCATGTGTTGTTAATTTTTGTATACAGTACAATGATGGTCCTATATTTTCTGTTTACAAATTGGGCAGAATTATAATCTCATATCAAATATTGTTAGATCACAACGAAATAAGTTTAACGAGCACAAAAAAGCCACTTTGACCGAACTCCATTTATCATTGTAATTTCTAGATATAAAATAAAACTGAACGCAAATTTAGTAAAGGTACATATGACATAAATGCACACACAGGAGGACAATTGAATAAAAAAAAAACACAGAATGTTGAGAACGGATGAGCAAAGCAAGAAAAAAAATGCTTATTAAAACATCTTATAATGATTGTTATTTCAAAACATTTGAAGAAAAAGTACTAGTCTTACTTCGCCTCTTAACATGCATTTTACGTAACACATGCACTAACATGTATATGTCTACATAATAGTGACAGTAATTATACTACATTGTATCTACAACAGTTATAGACACACTGTTTGATATCTATCGGAAGCAATAAAGGCATGTGCGTGATTAATCCACAACCGTGTAATAAACGAGCATTCAAATATCACGTCATGTTTAGATTATATCAAATAGTGCTACGTAAACAGAGTTAATGAAACGTAGGCCACGCTATTATGTATTTTGGTACATATTCAAGTCTAACATCTAACATTCATCCGACATGTCCGATGCGGCTCAATGAAGGAGATTGGTAACTATTAATGTAAAAGGTTCTTGTTTTGAGTCCACCTTCAAGAGCGATTGTACCCCTATAGGCAATTAAGGCACTTTATCCCCATTGCCTAGTTTGCAGCATCCCATGATGATGAATGGTAAAAGCACACTTGAGCATCTTTCGTACAGTACATTTACAGCATGTTCCCGGCTTCCACGGCAGTCCCGTTTGCCCGAAACGTAGTGCGCTGAGGACAGATGGAGTAATAATAATAATTACATGTATTCTCATTTTCCTCCCCCTCCCCCACTCCCCCCCCCCCCCGCTCTCTCTGTCTCTCTCCCTCTCTCTTCTCTCTTCTCTCTGTCTTCTAGATTTGTTACGAGGGTTTGTATTTTTGCCTGTATGCATGTTTTATTTCTATTTACCAACGATCATTAATGTTCACACAGCCAAATGCATGCTTGAGGTATTTTCAATCTATTCTTTCATATTTTATTAGGGGAAAGAAAGGAGTTAAGGTAAAGGTCCCCTCTTGCTGAAAATGATGATAGGCGAGCCAAGGGCCCGAATGATTAAAGGAAATATTGTGCAGTATCCGATCGGTAGTAAATGCAGTTATTCATGCTCAAGGCGCTAAAGGTTTCACCAATGTCGTACCAAAGAAGAGTATTCACAACATGGGTCACGCAATAAATCTCTGTTTTTAAAGTTCACGTAAGCAATTGTATTTCATACCCACATACACGCACACATGCGTTATATACTTTATATGATATGTATAATATTTAATGAGAAGTTTCGAATATACAACCAAATATCTAACAAATCTTAAGCACTCTAAGAGCATGTATACTTATCATAATGATGCAGACAAACACCAGGCTTGCTCATTTCACACATAAAGTGAACATAGCAAAAATGTGATAAAAAGAATATATTTTTCTCCTTATATAATGGAAGCAGATCGTACACGAATATGAAAGGTAGTAGACATAGGTTGGACTAAACATCGCGTTACAATAACAAAAGCGGGAGATCAAAAACCGTGGCTTGTATTCGTTTGTTTATTATGTATTATCTATTTTTTGTTACTTTCTGACGTTGAGGAACAATCAGTGGCTAATAGATTATTTCAGCACGAAAAAAATGAAAAATAGATAAAGACGGAGAGAAAAATATGTCCAGATAGTGACACTATACTGTATAAACATTGATGTGTAAACACACAAATCAGACCCTGTTAAATTTACCTTTTCATGTATAAAGATGGAACAAGCGAGGGCGCCACCGTCAAAAAATATAGGAATTTTCATTTCACTATAATGCAGCTTTTTGCCAAATTTGAAGAAAATCAGATGAAAAATGTGGCTGATACAGCACACACAAGAAATGTGCATTGGCATCCAAGTCGGAACGCTGAGGGCGCCGTCATCACAACCTGTTGTGTCCTTCATGTGTAATGCTACCCATACATTTCCTTAGCAAGTCTGAATACAATCCATTGAGTAACAATCAAGTTATTGCATAAATAAGCACTTTTACAAATTTTGACATGATCAGGTGACCTTTGACCATGTAAAAAGTGGAAGAGTGAGGGCAGCATTATCAATGGGTATAGGTGTATAGATTTGACTATGATACATTATTTTACATACCAAATTTGAAAAAAAAAAAAAATCGGTCAAGAAACAAGGCCAGCGTCGCACGCACAAGCAGACCCTTTTAAATTTACCTTTTTATGTATAAAGACGGAACAAGCGAGGGCGCCATTACCAAGCAGGCGTCTTCGTCTTACCATAATACACCTTCATGCCAAATTTTAAGATGATCGAAGAAGAACTGCAGCCAGTAGAGCGCTCACAAAAAAATCCCTGCAGCGGACGCGGACGCGGAGCAACGAGGCCAAATCCATAGTATCCTCCGAACTCTGTTCGGGGGATACAATTACAATCAGATTTTCGCATTGATTACAGCCAATATGATTGAAGTGTCTAAATGCTAGTTTACGGTCTGAAAATATAACATCTTAGGTCTATCTTGCAGAAAACCTCATTCAATTTGGTTTAGCGGTCACAGAGTAATGTAGATTGTTGTAAAGCATGTCATGAGTCTGATTCTTAGAAATTTAGCATTTGGATACTCTTGAGTGTGAATACAACAGACAGAACTTGCAGGAAAGAGACTCCTGACAGACATCCTCTACAAAATTTCTCATTTCTCTTTTATTACTGAAGCAAAGAGAATGGTGTTTTCTCTAAGATGTGGGCAATGAGTTGTAGTTTCATACCCTGAATCTTTATTTAGATTGATTCACTATTTTTAAAGATATCATTGCAGAGAATATCGTATTTTTTTTTTTTTTTTTTTGGGGGGGGGGGACATACAGAAGAAGAATATCTATTCTGGTGCCTCACCACGGACACTTTTTGGCAAGAAATGGCGGGAATCCTGATAGCCACCTTGTGAGATCCAGCAAGATCTCCGTCTGATTTCAATATCACTTGTGTTTTCATGTTGTCCAGAACTTCTTAGCTGACAGGGGTGCATAGTAAATGACTACATGTACATTGTATTACACGCTTTTCAGAAAGAGAATGTGGTTTTATGAACTTCGTGGTGACAGAGGAAAGCCTGACCCCATGCTTTGACCCTATTGTATATGCATGTACTACATTTAGTATGATGTGTTTTGTTTTAGGCAGAATTCAGCTAAAATCATAAGCGTTTTGCCTAGCTTGTCTTACAGGTAAAAGGCAATTCAATATCCCTTTTCTAGTGCGAATGTTGATTATTTTGGAAAAGCAGTCTCCACAGTCTTCTTCAGCCATATTGAAAAAAAGAAACATAAAAAAAAGGAATAAATGATTTTACAGAAACATTATCCTTCAAATTATGTACATCGGTGGCAAGCAATATGAGGTAATTCATTCTCTCTTGAAAAATAAAAATGTTATCAGTGCCGACTTTGAAATGCACTGTACAATTTGAACATTATAACTTAAAAATGTAAACTCAGATGTAAACTCGTCGTGACGCGGAGGAATTTCCTCATCAGCTCATTCTTTTCAATGGGTGTATAAATGATTATGCATAAAAAATGAGAGGAGTTTTATTCCCATAAAAGCACAAGGTGATACATTTATAAACAGACAGAAAGCTAGCAGAACTCCATTGAACATGGGTATATTCAGATATGACAAATAGGACTATACAGTTATATTATATGACCTATATAGATACCAATATGTGATTGGTCAAAATGCTGTCACGTGACCATGTTCACAAGGATGAGAAGCGTTATATTTCATAACATGACGTAAATTACGTACAATCATGGAATATAACAGCGACTACGTTAAACAAATGGCGTTATATCTGGAGGGGTGACGTAATCAAAAATCAATTGTTATGATGCGCGCGACATACACAGAGACGCTTTGCACACACACACACATACTTACGAATGTAATCGTGACCGGTCGACCGACCACACGCACCATACCACTTACGTTTACAGAATGCGCTAGCGGTATTAATGAGCATCACACTGACACACGCTAGAACACTGCAAGCGCGAATTACGAAATTGCAACTGATTTGTTTTCGTCAAACTGGTATGGCAGCTTTGATGAGCAGCTGCCCTTCGCTTGTGAGAGAGAAAGAATTGTTGTCCTGATAGCTCCTACTCCAATCAATGTTAGACAGTCGTGACAGGAAAGCCAAAGGATTTCCCATTACATTACCAGAGCCTGAACTGAGTAAGTTTTTATGCTACTTGTACTAGCGCAGGACCTGGACCAGGGCCAGGTCCGTAGTCTAAACAGCTCTTGTACCAGTGACCGCAGGCAGAAGAGATTAGGCCCTACTTTATCAGAAAGTTCACATTCTTATACATCACCACAAACAAATGTTATGTCAACAAGCTTGCTTTACCCAGACCAAAAGCGGCATTTGGTCTAGTCTTCTACAATTTTTACATCTCTCATTACAAAATCTGGCTCTACCGCTACGAAACTAGGCCCTACGTACGATTGATTATCGACTGTTCTAGAAATTACTTTGTGATAAACAGGCAACGGTCGTACTCCACGGAAGAACGAATTCCCGGTAGGCCTACGTGAAAGCCATCGGAGTTAGATCTACGTATCAAAAGGTTACTTGTAGCTCGATTGAATATCACTGGCACTAGCGCACTGTTGTCATGCGGTACGCGCGTTCATGCAAAGGAGTAGTGTTTCTAGACCTAGTCGTTTTGCTTCAGGGCCTATACAGCAGTTTATTTCTTGTACTGTAGGTCATATAATATAACAGATATTGACTTTTTCCTTCGGTAGGAATATAACATTTAATTTCCCTTGGGAAGTTATATTTTTGTCTCGGAATACTATATTTTTCCTCAGCGCTACGCGCTTCGGAAAAATATAATAATCCTCGACAAAAATATAACTTCCCGCGAGGATCTCAAATGTTATATTCCACCTCTGGTAAGTCAATATCTGTATAATATATTAAGTGTTGCCTAAGAGTGGCATGACACGCATTATATATGGGTGCGCACACAAGAAGGCAGTGAGTTAAAAAAAAAAAAGATGCAGAATAGAAAAGATAAAAATGGAGAAACAGCAGCTTGCTTCTGAACACATTTTAATCATTTGTACTAGAAGTATGAAAAACGTTTAAGTCGCTTATTACAATCATCAAAAAACAAACCTTGCTAGAAATCTTAAAACATGCCTAACACTCCATGAATGTATTTGCGATTGAAGTTATACATGTATCTTTGCTAAGGGACCACAGCAGCAGTAGAAAAGACTAAAACTATGTACAAGAAGCCTTGTAAAATCCGTATGTATATTGTATCAATAAAAAAATATAATGAAATGGGAATACACGTATTACAAAGAAAGTGCATGTTTCATCAACACAAAATCAAAGAAGGGGATAGGTATGTATGACCGTATAACAATGGTGTCTGTTCCTCTTGTGGTGGTATACGCCATGTGCCTTGTATGAAAGAAAATACAAATACGCTCTACTGGCATGGAAGCATCACTCCATTTTTAAGAGAACTGAAATCGATGAATTTACTAGATCAAACAGAAGATTTTAGAAAGGCTCCATTGTAATTTGACGCAGAGCAAGCAAAAGGAACTGCACTCGAGTCACGCATTGGTATCACAACCACCATAGGCAAATTGATCGCTATCAACTCTTTCATCATTATTACATAAACAACGAAAGTAGCAATAAAACAAAATTACGTCTTAACACGCTGGTCATGGACCAGAGTCCTCTATTGTAATAAAGGGCTCTGACACGAACGTACGTATAGCACCTACTCCTCTTCAGCACCAGTGAATACGCACTGTAAATCGTGCATTTTTAGGGGGAGTCAGCATAGGAAAATCTACATGAATATGACATAGTTTCATCAGTATATTAAATGCTGACTCCCCCTAAAAATGCACGATTTAAACTGTTACTCTTACGATATTCGTCACTGTTATTACTATACAATGTACTAATCATATAGTAGCGGTGGTGATGGAAGTCAACTTTGCTCTCTGTTTGTAGGCGTATCGAAGAGTTGGACACGCGAAATATTTCAAATCGTCTTGGGTCTTCTTTTCAGATGTAATAATAGCTGAATTAGGGTAGATTACGAACATATCGTTTATTGGGAGAGCTTCACTCGAATGTCTATAATAATGCTTTCACACCATTTGCACTCGTAGATCCTGACGGAGAGGAGTGTCAGTGGATTCCTGCCGGTGGATACTGTATGTCATTCCTGAGTTGCTCTTCCTTTCTTTCCTTTTCTTTTTTGTCCATCAATTTGATGTTAATTTCGGCTCTCTTGAGACAGCTCCAGATGAACTCCAGCAGCTCAGTGCTCCTCTCCACATCTTCTTCATGGTTCTCGTAAGTGTAATTTTCAACTAGGATCATGTCCTCCTCGGGAATACGTTGTATCAATTTCCGCGGATCCCGCCCATTACTTTCCATGTCGGTTTTATGCGTGAAAACGTATTTCATCTTCACACCTTCAAAAGATAATGAGACACAGAGAGGGACAGAATGAGAAAACATAAGGAAAGAATACAAACACAGAATATGCCCATACATACTTATGTTGCTGCATGGTTAAAACACCACAAAGAAACGCCTGTGTAATGACAGGAAAATAAAAGTTTCATTTACTGTTAAAGTGAAACTTATGTCGGTAAATACTGAAAAAAACCCGATCCATTATTCAAAGCTGAATTATTTTTATTTGCCAGATACTGTGGTATATTTTTCAAAAAATGTGCATATTGCATTTCTGATTACGTCACTCTCACAGGAATTCTTATTAGTTTTCACATTATATACAATACACCGCAAAAATACATTTTTAGATCTGGAAGTTACCAATCACGACTTCGAAAAGGAAATGTGATGCGGACTTGATTTGTGAGACAGTTGTAAGGGTGGGTATGCTCTCATTACAATCATAATTCACAGATGTGGATACCACTGGTAAAATGGAGCACGTGAAATCTAGATCAGTAATATTACTGTCTACTTTTCCCAAGAAATTCATTACTCTCCCTGCCTTACGGCTTTATTTCATTTTTGTTCCTGTACACAATAACTTGAGTTGACTTTCACCAAGGCCCAAGTCACATATTAACACGGATCCTCAATGATCTACACGATTATCCGAGGAGATCAGGGATAGTATCGACCTCGATGGAGAGTCGACGAGGGTTGATGTGACTGTACACACGGTATCAACACGGCAGTAACACGCCATCGGATAAGGCCGGAAGAGCCCGGCATCTACACGGACAAACACGGCATACACGGATCAACACGGCAGCTACAAACTGAATGAGTTTATTCGACTCAAGGAATGAGTCGAATAAACTCATTCTTTTTTGGCCAAAAGTGCATTACCAGTTTGTTTCTTCATTTCTTCCTGGAGCCAATACGTTAAATCTCAATGTATATATACATATATACATATGTATATATATATATATATATATATGTATATATATATATATATATATATATATATATATATACAGGGTGGTCCACAACTTGAAATTTTAGCATGTTGGAAGCTCAGAATCTGAGAATATTGCAGAAATTGAATATGCGCGGAGCGCACACGATGAGTACGTATAGTACGCAATATTTTGCTGCTTACATTCAATGTTCTCTCTCATGTTTTGCACACAAATATCTAGAGTACCTGGTAGTTTGATGTTTCTTACGTTATGCACATGTTTTGCACATTTTTGAATACTTTTACTTTGAGCTTGTTGCAAATTCTTGAGGATGTTGCATAGCATGTTGCTGGCTTTTCAGGATGTTGCACAAGAATTTGCAGCGACATACTAAAACCTCTCGTGGACCACCCTGTATGTATATATATATATATATATATATGTATACATATATATATATATATATATATATATATATATATGTATACATATATATATATATATATATATATATATATATATACACACACATTGTATTACCTATAAAGAAAGGTCACTTACCACACAACTTTTCTACCTCTTTGGGAAATTTATCTAGAAATCCATTCAAATCGTTGGTAGCAGTTTCCATTCTGTTAAAATATAAAACCAAATGTAAATAAACCAACACAATATCAAATGAATCAGAAAAAATTGTTTGTTTGTTTGTTTGTTCATTTCCGTTTGAGAAGATGGCTTGATAGCCCATATTCAGCTACGTTAAGCTGGTCTTCCATGTGGTCCAGTTGGACGTGAGGAGGGAGCACTTCACCGGGTTAAACACCCTGCTCTTTGCGATGAATGGATGAAGCGGGATCTTGTACGTGCATAAGTTACTAATTGTTACTCTCTCATACACGGGACCTCCATTTTATGTCCTATCCGAGGGACAGAGTGTTTTGCCTCTGGCTAGAGGGGGCGGTACGCTTACACACAACATTGCTCAGTCCAGACTCGAGTTCGAACCCGGGCCGCGTGATCGTGAGGCAGACGCGCTACCAACTGAGCCAACTCACCGCCCTATTCACATCTTGAATTAATGGCTGTTCACTGAAATTCAGAAAACCTTGAATGATTATTCCATATTTTTTGACGGGTTCTACATGCAATAATTAATGCAGATCGGAAATATATTACTGATGAAAATGTGCCATTGCAGGACACCAGAATTTTAGTATTTGATCCTAACAATTGCATAAGGCCGTGATGTTGGCAATGACAAGTATTATCATTGTTGTTTTTGCTGTCATTCTAATATTTGCTGTTTTAATACCATGCCTCATTAACCAAGGGTAGCCTCTATAATAGATTATCAGAGGGTTTTAATGATGATCTATTGTTTCGCTAAGTATACAACTTCCCTTTTCATAAGGGGGTATTTGGTAAAACATCTTTTGCGTGGGTGAAAGTACAAGGAAGGATTCAAACTCGAAGAATAGTAAATTGCAAAGACAAGGTCCACAGTGAGAGATTGAAATAAATCCATGGATTATTGACACGATATGTTAAAGATTTCGGAATCTCGACCTAACCATTCGTTATTAAAGCTGTAGTAATGTGAGATTTGACAGTGTCACCTTCTTTTTACGGGCAGAGGCACAAAAAGCCGCACAATGAAAAATCCATGGTAAAAGGGGGAAAGTTAAGTAGATGTACTATCTTTTCTGGCAATGTATTGCACATCAGCCTTTATGACAAGGTAATTGATAAGATCTAATGAAAATGGATATGTTTTGACAGAGAGGAAAGAAATACTGAACACGATACACATCAGTACCAGACTAAAACCTATTGCATTACGTGTTTCCCCCTCTTGAGTTACTTATTCGGCATATTAATGATCCATAATAGAATATTTATCATCAATATTAACGATCAGCTCATCTGCAGATTTCAAAATATGTTTAGCCTTTATGACACATATAACTGAATGATGGACATAACGTTATATAATCATGATATATATATATATATATATATATATATATATATATATATATGCATGTATACATTATACAATCAGCAAAAAAAGAAAGTAAACACTTTTTCGAGGTCATATTTTTTAAAGAAGATTTTGATGAAAATCAATTTGTTATATGCTATATTAAAGATAATTTAATTGGCTACTATGCTAAGGTTTATTAAAAAAAAGAAAACTTCACGCATGGGTGAGCACATTAGTTTTTTTCCTCGAAGGCTCAAAATTAAGAATTGCAAAAATTGACATTTTTTTCTCTTTCATTTACAAATGCCCTTCACAATAACACTGACAACAAAAGACCAGTGAAACACAATGAGAGACATGAATGAAATAGCAAACATAAGTCTTCATTCTCTTTATTCCTTTATAACCTCCAAGAGAAGCAAAGTGGGAATCTAAAGGGCAGAAATAAGAATTTTCTGTCAATTCAAACTTCAAATGATATAGGGAATAATATTAAGCATTAAGATGATTAAATGAGCAGAATTTCATTATTCACTTCTTTTAATCTAGTGATTTAAGAATTCATGAGACAAATTAAAAAACCAAACATTATTTACAATTTCCTAATTTGAAAGAAAGCTCAAATTTCAACCATTTTTGTTAATTACTTCTTCTTTCATACTATTTGAATTTAGATTTGACATACGATTCTTTATTATCCTCCTTTATTTTCAACCGTCATTGATCATTTGCGCTTTAAAGATATGATAGAGATCAAACGTTTATTTTTATGACTTTTTCATGTTTCGTTTTGTGTGATGTTTGTTGTTTGTTCTTATTGTTCTATGGGAGAGCACATATACGCATGAATGACAACTTGTTCAGTTTTGCAATTTTTACTTTCGTGCCCTGGTAGAGAAAAACAAGTGCTCACTCATGCGTTAAGTTTCAGTTTTGGTGACCTAACAAGTTGATAGCCAATTGAATTACCTTTCATATGGTATACAATAGATTAGGTTTCAGCCAGATATTCTATGAGAAATATTAACTTGAAAAAGCGTTTACTTTCATTTTTTGCTGAATGTATATATCCCTACATAATCAAAGAAGAAATTATTATAATAGATAATCACTACCAATATTAATTTTTTTAGTGTGTGTGTGCGTGTGAAATGGCTAAGAGCACGATGCGTGTTACATATTTTGGATAGAGTGCGATAATATTTTATTTAAAGCTAATAGCGAGATGTTTTATTGTCAAAACAAACTTCAGATACTACGCAAGTAAGGTCTAAGTCCCCTAAACCAATGACTATCCTATGTAAGAATCTATGGAATGTAGTCTTACTTTACTTTTTCAGCATTCAAACTTCTCCAAAAACTTATTTAATTTTCACTGAACTGAAAAAAATACTTTGAATTTAATGTGATTATCAAAAGCATTTTGCTTTAATACGGTGCCTACAACATGCATTAATTTGATTTTGTCAAGTATGGCCTCACCTTGCGTCAGCCACAAGTATAGGACAGTGTATCCTTTCACTGACGTTGTACCCTGAAAGGAACGTGATAAACATACAATCAATTTGCTTACATTCCACATTGTACCGCAATTATACACTGTCTACCCTTAGTAGACGTTTGGATAATATATCATATCCCTATGATAAGCATTAAAGCATGTGAGGGTAGCCGACATTATTTCCCTTTGAACTTAATGCATGTATTGTTGTGCATTTTGCTTTTTCATTTGATTTTGATTTTATGAATTTTTATAAAGAATTCTCTTTCTTACAAAAAACAAAAAAAAACCCCAAAAAACACAACAAAGAACCCGGAGTTACATGTACAGAGAAACAAATAACTTGGTCATATCCCAGCCTCTCGCAAACAAACACAAACAAAACGAATATGAATTAGATGCAACCACGACATTTCAGGCCTGTGTGTGTGTGTGTGTAGGTGTGTGTGTCTGTCTGTCGGTCTGCTCATTGTTATCTTTCCTGGGAGCATATCTTTATCACAGTAACATACCAGGCCATTGTTCGAGGCACCGGTTGAAACTATGTGCCTTCGGTGACTTCAGTAGCCCTTTTTTTTTCGGAACTGCGCCCCTCAGAAAATAGTGCAACTGAAGTCACCTCATGTACATTTTAATTTCAACCAGAGCCTTTCAGGCCTGGTATATTTGTATACTATGTACACTGAAACCAAACATTCTACTAAGCTGATCAATTAAAGGAAATATAGAGAAAATTTGTGAGTGATGTATACATAATGATTATCATTACACCTTCTAAAATTCTCACAAAGGCAATACAGCTATATCCTGTGGCGAAGTATTAAATAACTCTTCAGCAATATTTGAAGAAAAGGAAGCAAGAAACCATACAGACATGGAAAATGTCTTTGAAATAATTTGTGCAGTGCAAATCCACTGTATGAAAACACCTATAATGAGCATTTTCGGCAGCATACTTCAATTTATGTTTCAATGTACACGTACGTAGAATTGATTACAACTCTACGAGTGTCACATAGACACTCTTCTTTTACATACATGCAAGCACCTTTTCCTTTTTTTTTTCTTCAAAATCTCAAATTGATTAAAAATCGCTTCACTAATGTGATCATTACGGGACTTCACACGTATTTCTTATCTAATTCCCCCCCCCCCCCCGGAAATGGCACCATCAAGTCAAATTCAACTTAAGTTGCACGAAGAAAATCATATTCTTACGCATTTGATCCATATATTGAGTGGTATCATCCAAGTAAGTTTGAAGGCCTCTGTTGTCGAAGAGTGTGATATGGCTTGTCAGGTGATACGGTGTTTTTTCTTTTGTAACACTACCATCTGCCATCAGGTCGTCCGTGGTTTCGTGAGCGTGTTTGTGGTACTCACCTGCATTATGATAGTTGTGACCAGCAATTAAAGAAACGCTGATTACCCAGCGTATACCAAACATTACATACATGCACAATGCGTATAATCATATGCATGAAAACATGCAAACCATGTGATAAGTTCAATACTATGCAAGAGAAACTCAAAACGTGTAGTTTTTCTTCTTTTTTTAAGAGCCACCCAGATAAGGACTGCGGTAAGTGGTATAACCTTTGATACTGCCACCAGGCATGCCCTGTGTCGCCAGCCCAACCCGAGAGACTTCCATATTTACCTTCTATACATGATGACTGGATTTCATGTCGACTTTATCAGACAAAAAAAAAAAAATGACGATAGTGATTAACATCAGAAATCAATGCAAATATAACATAAATGAAATGCTTTATTTATATAGTTTATCACCCAATAATATGAATCAGAAACCTGGCGCAGTACTGTATATGACACTGCCACAAAGAAGGAAAAGAAAGCAGCCTGTGCACGTGATTTAGCAAAGAGAAGTAACAGCAGGCCTGTATAATTTGAGCAATTTCCGGGAGGGAAAGTCCACGTTATGTTCAAAATAACCTTAACATACAAAGAATAAGTAAACAGAAACGTTAGAGTTTCATCACGTGGACAAAAACATATTCTTGGATTTTAAAATTATGTTTTCACACTTACAAGCACAATGGTTCTGTGTTGTTGTTGTTTTGGGGGTTGTTTTTTTTTGTCCTTCGAAATGGTTAATTGCATCCGGAAAACATATACGTGTATCATGAAACCAACAAACTGTAGGATCAACCAAACATGCAAGTTATAAAATCTCACACAAAAAACTTCTCAAAGTCATCGTAAGAGCAATACCTTTTTACTGTTGCTATACTGCTGTCATCATGATTTCTGATAATACACTATTGATGATATCATGAATTGTCTTAACAAAGGCTCCACAATGTCTCCACTTTAAGCAGACTGGACTAGGAAATTCAAACAAAATAAAAACTTACAGGACACAATTACTCAATTTAATTCATGAATCATTTTTATAAATCAATGATATCCAATATTTCAAGACAACACCATGCTGACAAAATATTTAGTGGTTATCGATAAACGTAGAATAAACATTATTTTTAAATGGTTTTAACGTTTCTTTTCTGCTGTGCGCGACATGTCTATCACGTTAGAAAATGGGCAGGACTTGATGCAATACCCTTTGTTTCTACCTTTTTTTCCCCAACTGGCCAACTTGTCCACAGTAAGACACTTAAAGTAAGTTGCAGGTAGATGTGTCGATACAAAGGAAATGCATTACCTGTCAGGGCAAACATGACCGAGTTGATGAAGGCCGACTTGCCAGTTGACATCACACCAAATAACCCGAGATTCACCTTGTTCACGCTAAGTTCACTTTCTGTCGCATCACCAGGCTTGTAGATTTGTGTTCTCAGTTTCTCCAACGATTCTCGTGATGGGACTAAAAAAAGAAAGAAGTGATTCAAAGATTTGGCTGCAAGATGACTCTTCAAGTCCCTGTTGCATAAAAGCTGAGATCAAAATTGTCAGAAATCAAGTACAATGTGTTAGTCTGTAAATTTTCAATTCTCACAGGATGATGTCTGACTGTTTAATTCATCGACTTATGATTGATTGCATCTCTTGATATATCATACAACAGGGTCCAGACGGCTGGCACAAAGCTATATTTGTAAAATTCAATTACGTGATGTTAAAACACTCTTTTTATACTGAACCACGCGACTATTCCTGCACTATCCCCGCTCCTCACATGACCACTTTCTCATCCATCACAAAACAATCATGCTCTCTCCCAGCTACGCTTTGGTAGATAGAGCCCTGTCAATAATTGCTCACAACTTTGTAGGCGACTGATCCGAAATCTCGTGAGTCAACGACTTTTTATTTTCCTTTAAAGCAAATTCTAATTTTATTTTATGCCAAAGACAGAGCACTTGAAAACACACGTCACTCTATAAAATTATTCGTGTTTTTTATAGATTTTCAATTATAACCATCACCATGACATGCCCTCACCCTGGCGAATCACAGGTACAAATGTAATTATAAAACAGTTGTACCATTTCCTTCAATGATTTAGTTTTCCTAAAATATGTTGCAAAGCCTAGAGCAGTCTTTAAGATGTCCTCGCTATTTTCTATCTCTCTCCTTTTCTTTCGCTCTTTCTTTCTTTCACTGTAAATACTCTCTTGATGCTTTTCGGAATTTCGGTATCCACTATCTCTTCTCGGGAAAGTTATGATTTTTCATGCTACAGACATTATAAGTCATGCTGTTCAACTGCTCTTCATGTTATTAATATAACTTTATTGTCATCATTATCTTTATCATCGGTGCTATCAGTTTTGCATTGCATCGTACGGTTACCACCTTACATTTGGAATTGGAGTTGCATGCCCACAATAATTCGTGTTCTGTGCCCATTTATTTCTTTTTATGCAACACTGTATCAGTTTGGACAGTGTGTCACTTCAATATCAAAGGCCTTCGACACAATTGACCATGATATTTTGATTTACAAACTACGACACTATGGTATACGTCGGAAGGCTTTGGACTGGTTTCGAGATTATTTATCGAACAGAAAACAATTTGTGAGTATAAATGGTCGTGATTCTCAGTTAAAGTTAATTTTATGTGGTGTTCCACATGGCTCCTTATTAGGCCCATTATTGCTCATTTTGTACATTAACGATCTTCCTAGTTCCTCGCCAGTTCTTTCCTTTATATGTTTTGCTGACGACTCCAATCTGTTTTTTACACACAGAGATCCCTATACTGCAGCAGTTATCTGCGAGGGGATGGCAAGAAGGCATAATTATACGACAATCATTTACTCCATTATCAGAGACCCACTACCATAAACACCCACGGGGCAGGTAAGATTGATATGAAGGCAGAACGACACAACATAGATTCCACTTTCGAAGAAACTTCTATGAAAATATCCCTCAATGGATTGCTTGCAAAATCGAGAACTCTGATTCATATTCCATTGATAACACAAACTTAAAAGAAAATGTTAATGTTTCACTAGACATCGATTCTCGACATTGGCGCCGTTGGTGCGGGGCCGAAAAAATAAAAGTATCGCGCCACCTATTAATTCGTGGCCACCTATCGAGCCATAGAATAATTATTTGTAAGTGGATACAATGTTTTCATGCGTTTTTCTCATCCAGAATATTGGAGCAGGGGGTTAATAGCAAGGGCTTGGTTGCTAGTCTTCAAAATCTAATCTACTTTACAGTCAAATTCAACCAAACTATAATATTTTGTTTTCCTGAGAAAAAAACACTTATCTTTCCGATAATTGAACCATAGATGTACCTCAAAGTTGAATGCAAACATTTGATGAATATGTGGCGTCATGGAAAATCATGCTTATGCCTCAGTTCAACATCTGATATATCACCATACCTACCAATTTCCACATAATTGTCACGGTAAAGAATAATTTCGATAACCAGTTTTTTTTTTTTTGTTATAGAATGAATGTTTTAATTTTTTAATTTTTGATGAGCTTCTTCTTCTTCTTTTTTCTTTTTGGATGCCTCACATCTTACTCACAGAGCGTGGTATTTGAGCATATATCATTCCTGCCAATTTCAGAGTGTCATTTTTTTTAGGCTATCAAATGTCATTGTTGGGCCATCTTCTACACAGGAAGACATGTTGGTTCATATCAATCCATGTGTAACTTTGTCCAACATTTCAATTCGCCCTTGATGTCATTACAATAAGTGCATTTGGAGGAATGTGGACATATCCTTGAAATTTAAATTTGCCTTCTATTTCTATTCCATGGTGTCATTCAGTAAAAAGAAAAAAACGGTGCCGTATTGTGTTGCGTTTTCTTTTGTTGCGTTTTCTTGTGTTGTGTTGTGTTGTGTTGTGTTGTGTTGTGCCGTGCTGTGTTGTCAGACAGTGTTGTGTTGTGTTGTGTTGTGATGTTAACTCCTATAAGTCAAATCAATGTCGTCACATCGTTGCTATAACAACACTTAACATTGCTTTGAAAGACGTTAAAAAATGATATCTACCTCCTTTGTGTCCATCACCTTGCTTCTTGCATGTGTGTTTAAACAGAAGAAAACCCACCAGACCCAAGACGATAAGAGTTATCGCGATTATTACGATAATTGCGAACACAGAAAGTCCTCCTGCACCTTGACGACAAAAAAAGACAGAAAGAAAATAAAAACAAAACAAGCCCCATGCATGATGACCACGGACGGTTGTGTGAAGCAATGGCATTTACCAGCTTTGGTATGCACATGAACAATGTTTGACTTCTGCATGTTCACTTCTGCACACATACGAGAGACCATAATGTAAATTGGGACTTCTTGGTTTCCTCACTTTGGCCAAATAGTGGATGTATTCGATATGTGTCGTTAGCTTTGGCTGTGTGAGAGCAAACGCTGGGGAGAACATCAACCTAATCGTATTGGTATATACGCATAGCCTCTTTTATTAAACAGTGAGTCAGTTAACACATTAATAGCCATCCACCCACACACACATGTTTAAATATACTTTTTCGACTATACCTATAAACTAAATGAAAAGAATAGAGAATTGATCTTCTTCTGTTTCTGAGCCCAAGTTCATGTTCATGTTTACAAATATCACAATACATATGTATAGCTGGTATTGTAAAAAAGAGTTATTATTCTACTCCAGGTAATTTACTGAAAACATTTTTATTCCATCACTATATTTGAAGATTATTGTGCTTTTTTTTTCTCTCTCTCTATTTATTAAATAGCGAAGAAATTTTGAAAAAAAAATGTTTCTCTAAATACGCGCGAAACAGTAACAAAATACATGAATGATACGTTCTTGTACTAAAGTTTTTGGTTCTAACACTGCATGAAAAGATAAACTTTCTTTGTATTTTAAAACTTCATTTTTATACTATTCACAAGCTATTTTTCTATATTTTTTGGGCATGAAAAATAGTGAGAAACTTTATTTTCGTGGTCTATTTTTCATATTAGTAAAATATATATACTATGTTTTTTTTTTGTTTTTTTTTACATTAAGTTTTCGGTTCCAATACTGCATGAAAAAAATATATATATATTTTCTTGCTATTTTCAAACCATAATTTGCGGCTATTTCCATGCTACTTTTTTCTATATTTCTTAGCATGAAAAATAGTAAGAAGCTATATTTTCGTGGTCTTTTTTCTTTTGGTCTATTTTTCCATATTTTCCCATGACAGCTATCGTTATTATTATCTGCCAGAACAGCAATTGTTTGTTCGTCACTGTTGACCATACTCCTATTGAGACCACTGTAAAGGTAGACAAATAAAATTTGCACATATTTAGATGAAAGAACTTTTCGGCTTTCCCAAATAGCACATGTCTTCACCAATATCAATATGTTGGATGCAAAGCAAAAGATGATGCGATTACTGCAGTATGTCAGTGGCAGACTTGAGATGTAATGACATCGTCACTTCCTTTTTTGTATGGTTTTGCCTCAAACCAATGTATTGGCTTTTTGCAGGCTAACATATCAATACAATTATTTTGATCACAGGCTCCTGTTCGTTGTACATTAAATCACTAAGTCCAAGTTTGATACATAAATTCATAAAAGTTCTGCTAACCATTTTGAGCAGTTATTAAAGAATGTTCGAGTTATCACATTATTTTGATGCATATATTTACATAAATTTCACAATAAAGCCTTAACCCTAATCAGGCTGGGCTTTTTTGGCTATGCTATATCTGGGGGTGGGGGGATGGGGGGGGGGGGTGGCGGATTCCACCCCCCCCCCCCCTTCATATCTCGCCTATGGAACGCGTGATCGCGCCGAAAATCGGCACATGCGACGCCCGCGACGTATACTATCAAAATGTATGCTTGCTTTCTCCGAAAAATTTTTCTTATATTTTATATTGATTAATTATTGAAATTTATGCATAAAATCAGTTTTGGGCTCTAAATCACTTATTAATGCTCTAATTAAGAGCTAATTTCTTTTTAAAAATGTTTCTTGTATCATTCTCCTGAGACATAGGATAAAAAAAAATCTGTATCGAAATTAATTTCTTATTTATTTTATTGTTTTTTGAATTTCTTATGTATTTCCCTGTTTTTCGACCTTTTGTTTTTGTTTGTTTTTTGGCCAAAATTTGTCACAGACATTTTTCGAAGCTTTATTATGCTAAAATAAATTAATTTCGTCCATTCTAAGTCAAGATATGAATTTTTATGTGAATTAATTGAAAAAACACAATTTGCATTGGATTTGTACACAAAATCACGTTTTGGAGCAATCTTGGGGTTGACAATTTTTTTTTCGAACGGGCGTCGCGTCAAAACGGTACGCGCGGGCGCAACAATTTTGGTCTCAAAAGTTGCGCGATACTTGAAAGAAAAAAGTCATGAAACATCGCAGCGGGAGCTTATCGCGCTGCGAAGATATTGCGCGAAACGTTTTCTCCCTTGAATAGAGAACCAAAAAAAGGACTTCAAAACCTCCAGCATAAAACTATCCTTGAACTGCAATGAGTCAGCATTAGCGAGTCTTAGCAGAAGGTGAGTACGGGAGGGGTAATGACTTTCACAATACGGTCCATGTTCGTAAGGCCACATGAAGTTATTCCCTTATTTTGTTTGCATTTCTGTTTTCATCGATGTCACCGTTCAATGAAGCCATGTAAAACTATCACTTAAAGTTACACCATTTTATCTTACTGATTTACTGACCGTTACTTTGACTGTCCTGTTTCTATGAGTTCATGCGTCAACTTTACCACAAAATTTTTCTTTTCTTTTCCAGTAAAAGTCCTACCTGATTTCACGGTCAGCGTAATCGTTGCATTTGCAATCCCCTAAACAGCTTCTCCACGGGCACTGCAGGTGAATTTTTCGCTGCTACTCTCGGAGCTTATTGACACGTTCGCATAGATGGTTTGGTCACGGGTACCATCCCCCCGTCCCTTGAATAACTTTGGCAGAAGCGTTACGTAGGAGTTCCCGGTCGCTGTCAATGACATTGTGACGTCTGGTTTGGCCCCGCGTACTGTGCACGAGAGCTGGAATTCTCGGCTGTTCACCACCCTAGTGCAGTGCATAGCCCCTTCGCAACTGTCAAAGATATGATGGCTCCCACGGGCTGAGGGGTCAAAACACACAGCAGATAAAGTTGACGGAATGTGATGAAAATTATATTCGGCGTATGATGCATAATATGATCTGCATAACTCTGAACTTCTTTGTCAAGAAAAATGTTTTAATTTTGATGGAAAATGAGATAAGACATGGAAATGTGCCACCTAACCAAAAAAAAAAATAAACAATGAGTACTTTAAGAAAATAATGTTTTTCCTAGATCAAATATTGCAAACAGTTTCTTGATCACAGATCTACCGATAATAAGAAATAATTGGTGTCAACTTTGTGTTCATTCTGATTAGAAAAAAAAAAAAGTCAACACAAATCCGAATACTGTGAACGATTTTATGTCAATACACAGCATTTTTTTTTTTTACTGGAAATACAGGTTTTTTTGAAGGAAATAACTAATCCGCTTGCATCATTGAGTTCTGTGGAGTCTCAACATTTGGATTTCTAACATATGACGCAATCTATTACAATTACAAAGTAGGCCTATAGCTATAATCCGAAGGGCTCTTAAAAGGTGACCAAAATGTTTACATCAAAGCTTTGCTTTTTAGATCACCATGTCTCCCCCTTGATCTCTGCAAATATGCTCATGAGTCAAATGTATCTTATTTCAAGTCTTACTTTCTCTCTCTCTTTTAGTGGCAGAAACGAAATGGAATGAAATAAGGTTCACAAGCAGTATAATTTCAGCAGGATCGAAACACATACCATTCACAGTTAGTACTGTCGAGTTCCTCCAACTCTTAGAGTCGTACGCGAAGACCGCACACGTAAGTGTAGCCTCATCAAGAACACTGACTTCACTAATTGTCAAGCTGAAATCTTCCTTCATGCGGTATCTACCATTCCCGACAGACGGGGAATGGAAGGTACCGTTTGTATAATTCGCCACCACTTTTCCACTGGATTCATCGACCCACTGGACCCGATAGGGCGTGTAAGGAAGCTTACACGGCAATGAAGCGGTCTCCTCCTTCCAAATTGTTAATATCGGTGTTGTCTGTACTTGAAATTCTGGATTGGATAATACCGAGAAATTTAATGCTTTTTTGAGGGGACGCTACATTTCTGCAATGCCTTACGTTACTTGAGAGCTAAAAGAAAAGAAAACCGTTTGAGAAAGAAATTGGAAATTCAATATCTCCCTTTCTTCGATCCAAACGAGGCTTTCTTTGTCCTGTGTACGATGAATTAATCGTATTGAGATTAGGGAGGGGGGAGAGATATGCTCAGAGAACTGTATGAAACTTAAGCAGTGGCATATTGTAAAGAAATCTTTGGAAATCGGAACTAAATCAGAAAAAAGAGGGCATCATTTTACCTTTAAAAACTCGATAACTTATAAGTATGTCTTTTAACAACTAGTACGGCATTGTCATCATTAACATGATATTTTTTTTCCCTCAAATATTATTGTCATTAGAACGCGGGGGGGGGGGGGGGTCATATTGTTTTGTGTTAATTTTCTTTTTTTTTACGTGACGTTTATATAACTTCATTGCGTCTAACCCCGTATTAAATTCGTTCAAACGAAATGTGTCCCCCTCCCTGAATCTAAATACAATTAAAAAAAGTCCTCTCGACATCTGACCCCAAAGTTGTATATTTTTTGCTTTGTACAATAATAATTACAAACAAGAACAAAAACAATTTTCTATCGTGACTCTGTCAAAAAACGATGAACATGTGACCTTGGATTTTTTGCATGCAATTGCATTGCTGAAACCACTACAGATATTTCATACAATTTCCTTACCGGAGGTGTTTAGTTTCATGACTCTCTGAGTTTGTAATATATTTCTTGATACGTGTCCAATATTGCCCGATTACTTTCGTTTTATTCTCCCTGGGAATACGGTTAAGTAGTCAATCACAGGTTTCCCTTTAATAGGCTGATCTCTGAATTATGTTTGTTTTTATGTTTGTGTGAACTGTTTGTTCACTTCTATTTGCTGTTCCAAAAGGATCGCATAAATTTATGTTAATTACAAAAAAAATTCTCCTCACTCCAGGCCAGCACTGTCAATTACATCCCCATGGTATCCCCCGGACGACCAGGAG
This sequence comes from Diadema setosum, assembly GCF_964275005.1. NCBI lineage: Eukaryota > Metazoa > Echinodermata > Echinoidea > Diadematoida > Diadematidae > Diadema > Diadema setosum. The sequence continues at coordinate 22,624,925 of NC_092690.1, read as the reverse complement.
CCTAGAGTGTCATTGACATTTCATGTGTACAGATAGTCAATGGTAATAAGTGTTAAGGGTAAATAAGAGGATTGACATGGTGACATGAAGACACATACAGGCATGGAAGGTACAATTTGACTGATGCCTGCTCTCCTACATGTCGGTTCTCGGATAGGGCAGCACAAGTCGTCATCGAAATGTCAGAGAAATATAAGAAATAAGTACGAAAGAATAACAACATGAACACATCACCGACACCAATGAGTATCAAAGTAACACACACACACACACACACACAAAATGTACATGTGTCAAACTAAACCAGAGCAATTTAAAGGATTGTAACGAGAATATATTCAGCAAAGAAAGAAACATAACAATCCCAGAGATTATAATTATGAAGTCAATGTGTGACATCTTTCGGCATTATGAAAAGAGAAAAACTCTTAGGGCGCTCGCCCAAACTTTTGATATAATAGAACTTACCACGAACTGTGACCATGGTACTATTAGCGTGGAGCTCCGCTTTGTAGTTTGAGACGCGACAGATGTAATTTCCGGCGATGTTGAAATCGACAGGTTGTTTGAATACAAGGCTGTAGTTTTGGCTTACTAGTATGTCGACAGAACCGTCGTCAAACCTTGTTCCACTTTTCTGCCTGTCGTACCAGACTATCAAATCCTCTGCCGTGTCAACAGTGGCACCTGTGACGGAAACAGTGACGGGAAAGCAAAATCTCAGCCTTAAGTTTTTGATCCTTATGTTGGTCCTATACTTCGCAAAAGGAGTAACCTTAAAACAATACACATGCAAAATAATTTTAGTAGTACACATTACAGTAAAATTATAGTAAAATTGAGGAAAGTCCGTTCAAAAGTTATGACGCGTAAAGTTTTGGTTAAATCCAGAGTTCGTTAATGTGAAAATGAACCAAGGTGCGTTTGGCTGTCAAAGAATTAATGCGCGCTTTCTCATTCTTTCTTCCAAGGTAGATAAAGTTATATTTCTGTCGTGCATGAAGAGGATGGGGAGGGGCGCTTGTCTCTTCTTGCTCCTCGGAAGCCTTAAGTGTTGAATATTGCAATTCGGGAAGCAGCAGAGTCGTCAAATCCCAGAGAAACAACAGTTTCTTGAAGCACCTCAAATGCGTTTCCTCCTTCATTCTATTCCAATCTATAGATACAACAGTAATAGATGCTTGTTCATGTTCTGGAGTTCCATGATGATGCTTTCGTGACGATGAGATCATCTTTTGAAGAGACTTTCTTAACTCTTACAGGCATTTCTCTCAACATTTTGCCTGGTATCTGAGATATTGCCAGACTTGAATTTGACTGTGGTTTTCAATTCATCAAACCTCAGGTTGATTGCTGTGGAGCTAGCCGATATTTTGTCTACCTTCATGGTGAGGGAGTTATTTCAGACAAGAATCTCTATTTGCTCACGATGAGGAGGCGTTCTGCATCCCGATGGTGGAGCGGTTCCAGCTGGCTTGGATGTGGCCTGCTTTGGTATTGCCATCGTGAGTTTATGATGTAAAACTATCACAAATCTGTCTAGTCAATTAACCAAAATGCCAAGAAGAGCTTTAGACATATCATTCTGAACCAATATTGAAAAGTATACGCAAGTGTTTATTAAAAAAAAAAAATCGAGGATGTGTGGAAAAGAGCATAATGGTGTTAGTTGAAGAGCTAAACTTTCTACACGTCGTGTACACCCCATTGGCTACCAGCGCATCACACAATCATTTTATATAGGCCCTATACACAAATACGCAAAACATACACACACACTTTGACTAACACACGCATGTTCACGCACAAACACACACACACACACACACTGTTCCATAAAAAGAAGTTGCATGCCATACCTCTCCAATTTTACACAATGGTTATCACGGGGAGTCATAATTAGTATTATGAACCGAGTAATGAATAGAATTATATTGTACTGTTGTCATTCAATATGACCATCATTAGTACCATCGATATCATTATAATTTTGAATGGAATTAGGAATGTCATTACTATAACTATTACCTTTCTTCCAATAGACTGCAATTGGTTCACCCCTGAATAAACATGGGAGACTGACCATTCGCTGTCCTTCCCAAAAGGCAGCGCGAGGGTTCGTCCACACGACGTCTTCCGGTACAGGGAGGGACCTTACTTGTCCTGCCAGAAAGGTAAACATGAAAACAGACAATTTCTGTTTAAAGGGAGAAGTGATGGATGAAATCTTGTCCAAAATCATGCACCTGAATGACTACGAATATTGAAATAAGAGGGTTGAACCGACACTGTATAATCAGCTGATATACTCCCATCACCCACATCCTCTACAACTGAGGATAATCAGATCAAAGATTGCCCTTGCTGTGCCATCCTCATCCGAATTCGCAAGACAACTTGGTTTTATAACCCAGTCAGGTAATTTAATAATATGCATGTAGTAAAAGATGCATACAATAAGTGTAAATAAAGAATTATTACAGGTTTCCCGCCCAAGCTGCCGATTTGAAAACGGTGTGGTCTTTCAATATGGAGGTACTTCAAACGACCACCGCGATCTACATGTACATTAAAAAAGCTTACTTGTTCATTCAGTTTGATTATATTTTAGCGCGATTTGATGATTATCTCATATTAACTTATAAAAAGTGGGTTCAAATTCGCACCGGCACGACCCATCTATGACGAACGTTATAGAAATTCAAATTCACGATTATGCAAGCAGTTACAACATTTAGGCGGTATTTTTGGGTTTGACTGGTTATGTTCCTCGTGCTCTTCATCAGATACATAAATAAAGTGTTATTTTCGCGACGTGAAATTTTCGTGAATTGGAGCCGACGGTCTTTTTCGCAGCATGAAACTTTAGCCCACTGGCATTAAATGCATTGTTTAGAATTGCGCGCATTTTCCTTTTGCAAATATTAGCTCCTCACGAATTTTGTTTCATGCCCGCGAAATTTTCTGCAAATGAGTTCAGCAATTATACCATGAAAATAAAAATTTTACAGAAGGCTCCTATACAGAGTAGGTCCTGAGGGGTCATCTCTGCAAATTTGGTGCTTTTATCCGCCGTGTAACGGTAATCTCAAAATTTGACGTTAAAGGACAAGTCCAACTTCATATTCATGTGGATTGAGTGAATGCAGCAATATTAGTAGAACACATCAGTGAAAGTTTGGGGAAAATCGGACAATTCGTTCAAAAGTTATGAATTTCTAAAGTATCTGCGTAGTCACTGCTGGATGAGAAGACTACTATAGTGTATGATGTCATATGCGTACAACCATATAAAGAAAATAAAAAGAGAATTTCACAAAACTTTACTTTTTGAATTAAGTGAACATTTCTTCGACTTGTTACTGACATATGTTAAGGGTAATATTATTCCCCCTACCTTCTGAAAGAGAGAAGTCAAGTGTTTTTTTTTTTTGTTATGCGAGAAAAGTGAGAATATGTTGAATTTTCTTTTTTCTTTCTTTATATCGTTGTGCATGTGACATCACAAGCTATAGTAGTCTTCTCATCCAGCCTTGAGTGGACAGAAGCTTCAAAAATTCATAACTTTTGAACGGATTGTCCGATTTTCCTCAAACTCTCAATGATGTGCTCTACAAAATAATGCTGCTTTCACTCAACCCACATGTCTATGAGGGTGAACTTGTCCTTTAAGCGACCTGACTAATGAGCTGTAAGTAATGAATCAAAATTACACATTCAAATAATGCACAGGTGTGAGTGCAGCGCACTCGAGGGTATTCACAATCGTGCAACATGCACGAGGCGAAGCCGAGTGCATGTTGCACTACATTGTGAATACCGAGAATGCGCTACATCTCCACTAGTTAACGTCACAAACTTAAACCTGTGCATTATTTGGTTTATAAAATGGGTCGAAGAACTATCTTTAGTATAATCAAGGAGGTTTGAGAAATGGAGTTCCAACTGGCTGTAAATATTCAAACAGCTGTCAGTTTTCTTTTGATGTACAAAAGAATTCCACAGGTGCATTTGTGACTTTGATGATTGGGGTTCGATGCCACCGTCTTTCCGAGCACAGAGATGACTAATTTGGAACGCTAACATTATGTCGGCTATATTTGTTGTTTTTGTATTAAATTAAATTTCAGCTAATGATAAGGCATATGAAAATAAGTAACTCCTGTCCAGGATTATGTAAAAAAGTGTAAATCTGAGCCGTACGTTGTAAAAGTATTTGAACTGCACCCTTACTGGAAATTCGATTTTATAATCTTTCCGATCACATCCGACAAAATGAAACTGATATGGCATAATCTTCAAGTGTAGTTCTTTATTCATGTATATGTTAGATTAGTGTAAAAACATGTAAAGTTGGGTAATTTTAATTCTTATTTCATCAATTTCTGTGGAATTTCTATTCGCACATCCCTGTCACCTGCCTGTGTCGGTACCGTTATGTACCGCTCATGTTTCACAAGAAGGGACAGCGAAAAGTAATTACCATCATAAAGACGTATCTCCCATTGAGAGTGACGAGTCATGATATGCAATGCCACATGAATCATCTGTCTTCCTATCTGTGAGGCAGCTCCAGTTTAGCACATACATGTACTTCAAATATTTCTTAGTGGCGGCATCAAACATGGGATCAATGGGAATAACACTGTTGTTTCTCCATCTCTTGAACCTCCTTGGTATAATGTCTGTCTATCAAATGATAAAACTTCACATTTCAATACAACTGGGACACTCTTCAATCGGCTTTACAGACGATCACACCGTGTGCAGTGGTGCTGACCCCGTGTGCAGTGGTGCTGCACGCGCACGCACGTACAGTAGTACGTACGTATCAAAGAGATTACACCAATCTCTCTGGTACGTAGACAGTAAATACCCGCACCAGTCATCTAGCTGCCATATGATAAATTTTTTGCACGGCCGTGCATGTTAGTAAGAAAATCAAGAGCGCACGTGTACCCGACTCATTTCACCACTTCTGATTGGCTACATTCTTGAACCATTTTTATCAAACCAAGCATAGCAGATTTTCGATTGGAGAATAACACTAACCGTCAAAGTCCTGTAAACAACCAATTTCGTTGGGACTGGCCATGTTATCTTGGAAAGTCGTAGGTGCTTTTCAACGAAGCATATGAAAAACACACTCACATACAAACAACACACAAAAACAAACACACAAGCAGAAAGAAAGTAGGCTCCCATATGATATGATTTCAGATCTCGGAAAATAATTTAAGGCCTACGACAACCTTCGTACAACCAATCGACACATGCCATATTCAAGTGCAATACCACATGACGTTTACGGTACAACACATTTCATAGCGTCGTGTGAGGCTCTCATTCCACATGATGTACTTACCGTGATACATGGCTGATGTGACAACAAGGAAAGTGACCACTGTAGACTCCATATCTGGACGGAAGTTTCGGTAGTATGTTTTGAAGATTTACAATGTACGTTCAGTTTTAACTGTATTGCTTTATTTTCGAGAAGAAGCTAGACGAGCACCCGCCTTTCTCTCACATGTAACAGAGAGTGGAGAAAGTATTACGCGTGCGCGAAAAAGTCACCACGAGAGGTTAGGTCATTATGAGCGCGCATGGCGTACTACGCAAGGGGATTCCCCGATCACATAAAAATAAAAATGAAAATAAAAATATCGACATTGCGACAGCCTCGGTCTCGCTTTTTAGCTCTCTCCCTCGACTACATGACATTACAGGAGTTTTAGTCAATCCCACGCTTACATGTGAAAACTATTGTATAATTATAGGAGTACAGGAACACTGTGTTAGAGAAATTGAAGCCAAAAGAAATAAACGAAATTAAAACGACTCGGCATTTAGTGCACGTACTGCACAGATTTGTATTCCAGTTTAAAATGAAAGAAATGAACGTGATGCATATTCCACATTGTGGATATAGTATATACACAGTAGGGCCTACGAGACATGGTGACATTTTGCAGGTAATTACAAATGTGGATGGGACCACTATACGAAGCAGATAGGTCCTGCTTGTAAATGTAGACCCCCTACGGAATATAGAAAAATATATAGTTTAACAATTCAAAAGAAAAGGGAAAACTGTTATAACGAAAACACTATAAAATACATATACAAGGCACTACAAGGGCTCTTGATGAGCCCTACGTATGAATATAAGGTTTCATAAACACAGGTTAATGTATAAGGTTTGCGTTTTCTATAACACGTTTCGCAAATTACACACAGTATGAGAATGAAACTGATTGTAGTTGGTAATCACGTTACCTTTCATTTTATATTCATTTAATTCCCAGGTCGAAAAACCAGTAGAAACCAGTAAGCATTTTTAACTGGTCTTTACTGGTTTTAACTGGTCTTAACTGGTTCAACTGGTACCAGTTGAAATCAGAAGGCAACTCCAAATTTCCAGTATGTTAACAAAATAAGCAATTCTAACTGAAACCAGTTGATACCAGTTGAAGATGTACTGGTACCAGTTGATACCAGTTTAACCATACTGGTACCAGTTTATATACCATTTGAAGTTGCACTGCTTACCAGTTGAAACCAGTACAAGTCTGCTGGTACCAGTTGAAGTCTTACTGGTACCAGTTTATACCAGCTGAAGTTGCACTGCTTACCAGTTGAAACTGAGTACAAGTCTACTGGTACCAGTAAAGTCTTACTGGTACCAGTGTATACCAGTTGAAGTTGCACTGCTTACCAGTTGAAACCAGTACAAGTCTACTGGTACCAGTTGAAGTCTTACTGGTACCAGTTTATACCAGTTGAAGTTGCACTGCTTACCAGTTGAAACCAGCACAAGTCTACTGGTACCAGTTGAAGTCTTAATGGTACCAGTTTTATACTAGTTGAAGTTGCACTGCTTACCAGTTGAAACCAGTACAAGTCTACTGGTACCAGTTGATACCAGTTCATGTCTCATTGTGTACCAGTTGACATATATGCTGAAATCTACTTTTTGAATTCGATTAGTTTATCAATTAAAGCTGAATGAAAAGGTTAACAAAACTTAGTTAAAACATTAAATCAAAAAGTAAACAAAACACAATTAAACGAAACATTTTACATGATTGAACTTAGACTCTTAATGATTTCAACTAAATGAAACTGGAACCAATTAAGATCAGTTGACACTTTAACTGACAGACTGTATTTTGACCAGTTTGTGCGTGTGTTTGTGTGTGTGTGTATGCGTGTGTGTACTTGTGTGTGTGTCGGTTTGTGTGCAAATTAGTTGACACAATTTGATACCCATGTATAACTGACTGGACTTGCTTTCAACTTCATTCCAGATTAAAACCCACTAAATCATTGAAATTCTAATACCAGTTGATACCAGTTAGTTTCTATTGGTTTCTACTGGTTCTTTTGCTCGTGAATATTCATAAGCTATTCAAATTCTCTTCGTGAAAATGACAAAATATTGTTAAACTTATTTTTGTTTATGATTTCAATAAACTCAGAAATGTATGAAATCCATTAGAAATTTATCTAATATTATTGCCGTGATATTCACAATTTTAACTTGTACCTCTGATGAGGTATTTTCATATTTTCATATAAAGTTTAACCTACTTGGTAACCATGTCTTAAATCATTATAGCTACATAGCCCTATATAATTATATGAATGAAATATCCCTGGTACTAACTAGGTCTAGGATGTAGGCTAAGCCTAAATGTAGTTGTAGGTTTAGGCTTTAAGACTAGCTGTATGATTATACTAGGTTAGATATTAACAATATCTTGACATACACGAAACACCCATACATCAAATAATTCAACACAAAATTAATTTTGTCAACTGAATCCCAGTTGATTGCAGTTGATACCAGTTGACAACTGGTAACAGTTGATTCCAGTTGGACGAATACCAGTTGATACCAGTTGAATAAATACCAGTTGATACCAGTTGATTTCTATAGTCACTAGTCACGCTGTCACGCAGGAATGCAAATTTACCTACCACACATACACGCACACGGACATGCACACAAACATGGTAACTCCTGTCAGCACACTCTAATACAAACAGACACTCAGAAAAGTATATCCCAGCAAACACAGAACGTTTCCTAAACGTTTTTTTTTTTTTTTTGGAGGTTCCGTACGTCTTCATATAAAATGGACGTTTTTAAAACGTACATACAACGTCAAAGTGGGGAATTAGCATTTACCGCAAACCAGTTCAAACCAGAAAACGTTTTAAAGACGTCATTGGACGTTACAAAACGTTTGTATTATGTCTGCAATGTCTTCGTCGTTTGTAAACGTCCACAAAACGTTATTAGGTCTGCTACGTCGAATTCGTCTTTAATGAACGTTTAAAAAACGTTTTTATTTGGTCCGCTGCGTGTTTGTCATTGGTTTCCTTATCATGAATATTCATGCCTAATTATGAATATTCAAATTAAGGTGTGTGTGATCTAACTTTAGTAAAGAGGTCTTCATGCATTATACATCTTGGTGGTATATATTTCTAAGAATGTGATACAGATCCATCAATTGGGAATACGGTGTAGTATAGGTGGTAGGACATTAGGAACAGGTTGGGATTCCTATCCCAACCTGACATTAATCTCAGATTGTGTCTATATTATCTCATAACTATAATTTTTTTTAAAATACCCTATAAAAATATACATTAGACGTTCTTAAAACCTATTTTGAACGTTCAAGACGGTTTTTAAAGGTTTTCTGGACGTCCGCAGAACGTTTTGAATATTCGTAAAAGGTTTTACTGACGTCTATAACGTTAAAAAGGTTTTCTGCAGGTCCTTAAAAATTCCGAAATGTTTTTTATTGCTGTACTAAACGTTTAAAAAAGAAGTTTTTATAACGTCCATTTGAAACGTTTTACATACGTCGAAAACCTTCCACAATAAGACGTTCTGAAAACGTTTTGACAAAACTTCCAAAGAACGAAATTGGAACGTTTCAAGAACGTTCAGAAAACGTCCTTGTGTTAGCTGGGATGTAGGTGTACCTATGTCTATTCAGACAGTACACATCTTCCTTAAAGTCTTTCACATTACCTTGCATTATACCCCCACGTTGTATTATTAGGCCAATTATATTCCCTGATGGTAGAATGTTGTGTAGCATGGCGATAAGAAGACAAAAAAATTGAAAGACGACAGTCTAACTTTTCTCACGTTTAGCACTTCAACGTTTATGTATACCGTGGTATGCCTTCTTTTTTTTTCCTTTTTTATCTGCTATCATCCTCTCCTCTTATATTTTTTTTTTTTTAAGTAATTAGACACCTTAAATCTCACTGAACTTTCAGTTACTCCGTCACAAAAAGGGCCGGCACAACTGGATTGGGGGGGGGGGGGGGGGGTATAGTGTCTGCACAAGACATGTTGGCCCGAATTCACGAAGGTGGCACAAATGAAACCATGGTTTAAACCATGGACAAAAACCATGGAGTGCCAAGTGTCGCATGGAACATTTCGTTACGAAATCAGTCATTTCGTCGATGAAATGATTATTTTGTAACAAAATGACAACATTTTGTAACTAAATGAACTTTTCGTCCACGAAATGATAATTTTGCTTAACAAAACGGTCATTTTGTCGACGAAATGACCAATTTCGTAACGAAATATTCCGTGCGAGACTTGGCGCTCCATGGTTTTTGTCCATGGTTTAAACCATGGTTTCATTTGTACCACCTTCGTGAATTCGGGCCGTTGTGTCTATCTATGCTGTAGCAGTGAACAGCATGTCTCATTCATTCCATAGTCATCCATCTCACCGCTATCCTTCCACAGTCAAGAGTTCTTATCGTTCTCTGGTTTCTTTCTCTCATCAAGATTTTCTGATATGCTGACAGCCACTTTCTATTCCCACTTCCTTTCCGCTCCCCCTGTCATTTGTCTTCACCTCATCTCACGATATCAGCGATGTAAAATGTAAACAACACCGGAAAGTCACCAGGACATGATGTACAGTGATGTATGAAATGTAAATGTGTTGGAATGATATGCTGGAGAACAATGAATAAATAACACTTGCATTCTGACTCCAGAGCTAAGCAGTCATGCCTCCATTATTCTCCTCCTGAGTCCTTAAGAATGTAACTTCCTCCCACAAACATAAAAATGGCGACGAGCATGTAGAACTGCTTCGTGTACAACAGCTGCCTACATCATGGAGGAAAGGGAGGAGGAGATCGACGAGGACAATGAATGACTCCGAGGTACAGCTGAGACAAATAGTGCCCATGGCCCTTGCACCGCAACTCACTGCCCACTACAGACTGTGAGCACACACACAAAAATGACTGCATGCGGGCCTACAGAGAAGAAACCGATGTGCCCATGATGATCACAAGAAAATGACCATGATGAATACGCGCTTGACACTGCCCGAGGACTTAATGACCAGTAACATTCTGAGAGAACGATTTCGACATGCAAGAGATTTTGCTAACAGAGCGATCACGCATCGCTGAGTGGATGAGCCATCCACGGCCCGAGCATCGAGAGTAATGCAGCATGGCCTGACCAGCACTTCACTGACTTACATGAGGAGAACCGCGATCGAGCATCGCCGAGTGGACCAGTCGTCCACGGCCCGAGCATCGGAAGCATGCAGCATGGCCTGACCAGTACTTAAACGAGAGAAAACGCGATCAAGCATCGCAGGGTGGACTTAGATTTTCATCCACGTCCCGAGCATCTGATATATGCAGCATGGACAGACTTCAAAGAAAATCACGACACCGGACTGCGACGATACGGGAAACCGATATAACAAGTGTGGACTTCGATTTTCATCCACGGCCCGAGGATCCAGTACATGCAGCATGGCCAGACTACAAAGAAAATCATATCGGAGAGATGACTACGAGAATGCACCATATACATCGCAATCGGAGCGACAACTACATCGGAGTGATGACGACATTGGCGTAACGACTACATTGGAGTGACAATTGCATCGGAGTGATGACTACATTGGAGTAGCGACCACATCGGAGTGATGACTACATCGGAATGACGACTACATTGGAGTAACGACCACATTGGAGTGACAACTATATCCATACAATGTGCATCAGAGCGACGACCACGACTGTGACATAAGTGACTCTGTGACATCAGTGACTACCAGGAAGACGCGAACTAGTTTACCTATGGAATACATGAACATGGACTGTCCCTGACTACGATAGAGAATGTGAAAACTGTAAGTTAACTTTTGTATATATAACTGATCCTGTTGGACTTGAAGTTGAAAAAAGAACACAACTTGGAATCATAGAAAAAGTGGACTGATAGAAGCGATCGAAGAACACTCAACGGAGAATTACCAGTGCCACAAAAATTGTAAATACTCTAACTGTAAATATATAGATGCCTGTGATGGACTTTTCGACAAAGAACTCGAACTGAAAACAAAAGGACTAACGTGAAAAAGAAAGGGATTCCGAAAGAAGTCTAACGTTCAATCATTATGTTTGATCGAAATGTGTAACCATTTTTCATGTTTATAAGATATGTATTCACAGAATATGTTAGGACAACTCATTATGATCAGTTTTTACATGCTTGAAATGAAATTCACATTGTATTGCTCGTATGACATGATTTTCATTCGTGCATTGTCATATTATCGGAAATGTTCACGTGTGTTAAAAAAAAAAATGTATTCACGTTTACTAGTGACAAGAAATGCAGTCTTCCTACTCTCATGTTTGCCTCCTATCTTCCATTTTACACTCTATACTCTATCTCCTGTTTCTATACGGTTAAGATACAATGTACAATGTATATGAAAGTTGCGATACAATTCTGTTGGTATACCAAATTTAAGTATGCAGAGTACATATATAAAGCTCATAAAGTACATTGTGATGTATTAATGTCAATCTTCACAAGTTGATGATGTTAGATATCCTTACATACAAGTACATACATTGTATATAACACAGTGCATGTATTCATATTCCACTGAAGTTTGACATGCAAAGCATAATTTGTTTCAGTTTATCATGACCGTATTTTGCTAGAAAATCACTCGTGACTGTATTCCGTATGTATTGCTCTTCCTTAACTCTTGGCTATCATTTCATTTTCAGACAACATATGTGATGTGTTTCTTTTCCAAGAAGGGAAGGGATATTGTGTCTGCACAAGACATGTTGTGTGTATCTATGCTGTAGCAGTGAACAGCATGTCTCATTCATTCCATAGTCATCCATCTCACCGCCACCCTTCCACAGTCAAGTTCTTATCGTTCTCTGGTTTCTTTCTCTCATCAAGATTTTCTGATATGCTGACAGCCACTTTCTATTCCCACTTCCTTTCCGCTCCCCCTGTCATTTGTCTTCACCTCATCTCACGACATCAGCGATGTAAATGTAAACAACACCGGAAAGTCACCGGGACATGTTTGTAAGCATGATGTACAGTGATGTATCAAATGTAAATGTGTTGGAATGATATGATGGAGAACAATGAGTAAATAACACTTGTATTCTGACTCCAGAGCTAAGCAGTCATGCCTCCATTATTCTCCTCCTGAGTCCTTAAGAATGTAACTTCCTCCCACAAACATAAAAGGAGGGAGGGCTCGCCCCATTCTTTTCTCTTTTTGCATGATACCATAGAAATACTCAAATTTATGATATTCTTCCGTCGAGATGGTTTTATTGCAACTGATTGACAAATTGCCGTACATCGACGTAAATAAGCAATAAATTGATCAGTGTTTTAGTAGTAGCCATGATAAAAAAAAAAAAAAAAATCATGGACGTACATACTCGAGTAGGATTCGAACATACGACCTCCTGATCATGATTTTTTTTTTTTATCATGGCTACTACTAAAACACTGATCAATTCAGTGCTTATTTACATAGAAATACATAGGGTTAAGCAATACAAGTGATAACAAAGAAATAAATAAAACTAGTAAAACACAAGAAAACAAAGTGTCGGGCTTTCCCTGTTGAGCTTCCCTAAGGTTGCCCATCCCGTCTCCCCCCCCCCCCACCCCCTGTCTCACGTCCACCTTTTCATCCACTGTGTCCTAACAAGTGACTGCCGCGGCCACCCTTAGCATAGTGTATACGTAGCATTAGTGGCCACGTACCGTTTTTCAGCAGAGACTCTTATCTTGCTTTCTGGCACTAAAAATGACGATCCATGAAAATCGAATCAGTTGATACAAAATTCCACAAAATCTACAATCTAAGTCAAGTTGTGGCATTTTTCATCCACATTTACTTTGTACAGTATATAATACCTGTGCGTTAGCAAGGTAAAACGTATGTGTATTCGGGTGCGATTCGGGTGCTGTTCGTTATTCCGAAGGTTCGCTATTCCGAAGGTTCGTTAATTTGAAACACGCAAATTCCCTATACCTAGAGGTTCGTTATTAAACCCGAACATGAACAAGGCAAGTGCCAAATTGTGTCTCACCCATTCGCGTACAAGGAATTAGTATTTTTCATAACTCCCAGAAGTTATTTGACCTGCTTATGACCTTTGACCTTGTGGTGACCTTCAACACCCCAAAGGATATTTACCATCCAAGTTTGGTCACAAACGGACAAAGGGATCAAATGTAATGAGCTATAATCGAAATGCGCCATAAAAACTTAATATTGGGCCCTAAAAATTTGTTGACCGCTTTTTGTGACCTTTGACCTTGTGATGACCTTTAACACCCCAAGGGACATCTACCGTCCAAGTTTGGTCACAAACGGACATAGGGATCAAAAGATATGAGCCACAATCAAAACGCACCATAAAAACATAACATTGGGCCTTAAAAGTTTGTTGACCCCTGTATGTGACCTTTGACCTTGTGACGACCTTCACCTCCCCAAGGGACATCTTCCATCCAAGTTTGGTCACAAATGGACAAAGGGATCAAAAGTTATGAGCCATAAACGAAATGCGCCCTAAAAACTTAACATTGGGCCCTAAAAGTTCGTTGACCCCTGTCTGTGACCTTTGACCTTGTGGTAACCTTCAACTTCCCAAGAGACATCTACCATCACCCAAGTTTGATTGCCATTGTAGCAACATGTGCTGAGTTACGTGTGATAAGAGAGTCTTGCAAGTAAACTTTAACATATGACCTCAAACGACCTTTGACCTTATCCTGTGACCTCCAACGGCACCATAACATGAAGGTACCCCCAGTGCATCTATGACCCAAGTTAGGTTGTAATCCAAGCAACTTATGTGAAGTTATTTGTCAAAAGAGAGTCTTGCGGGTAAACTTTAACATAGAAAAGAGAGTCTTGCACATACTCTTTAAACTTTAACATATGACCTCAAACGACCTTTGACCTTATCATGTGACCTCTTACGGCACCATAACATGAAGGTACCCCCAGTGCATCCATCAACCAAGTTTGATTGCCATTGTAGCAACATGTGTCGAGTTACGTGTGATAAGAGAGTCTTGCAAGTAAACTTTAACGTATGACCTCAAATGACCTTTGACCTTGTCCTGTGACCTCCAACGGCACCATAACATGAAGGTACCCCCAGTGCATCTAGGACCCAAGTTAGGTTGTAATCCAAGCAACTTATGTGAAGTTATTTGTCAAAAGAGAGTCTTGCAGGTAAACTTTAACATAGAAAAGAGAGTCTTGCACATACTCTTTAATATATATGACCTCAAATGACCTTTGACATCATCACATGACCTCCGACAACACCATAACATGAAGATACCCCTAGTACTTCTATCACCCAAGTGTGGCTGCCATTGCTGTAACAGTTGCCAAGTTATGCATCATAAGAGAGTCTTGCAGGTAAACTTTAACATTTGTGACGGACGACGGACCGACGACGGACGGACGCCATTTGGATCCCTTAGTCCCGCCTTCACCTCCGGTGGGCGAGACAAAAAGGGTTCGTTAATCCGAACATTTGTGGCGTTATTCCGATGGTTCGTTATTTCGAAGATTCGTTAATCCGAAAATGAAATTCGGAACAACGAACCTTCGGAATAACGAATCTTCGGACTTAAAGAGCCTTCGGAATAACGAACCTTCGGAATAACGAGCTGTAACCAAGGATTCTGGTGCCACACCTCGCACACTTTTGGAAAAAAAAAAAAGTGGCGGGAATCTAAATAGCCACCTTGTGAGATCCAGGCAAGATCTCCGTCTGATTTCAATATCACTTGTGTTTTCATGTTGTCCAGAACTTCTTACCTGACAGGAATGCATAGTAAATGATTACACGCTTTTCAGAAGGAGGAGCATCTGGTCTTGATGACCTTCCCGGTGACAGAGGACAGTCTGACTCCATGCGTTGAACCTATTGTATGGTATACTACAATGAGTATGATGTGTTTTGTTCTTGTCAGAATTCAGCTAAAATTATAAGCGTTTCGCCTAGCTTGTCAAACAGGTAAAAGGCAAGTCAATATCACTTTTCCAGGGATACTAGACTGTAAGTGCAAATGTTGGAAAAGTAGTCTTCAGTGTTCATCATCCATACTGAAAAAAAAAAGACATAAAAGGAATTATGTCATCCCATTACGGATTTTATCAAAACATTTTCTTTCAAATTATGTACAGCGGTGGCAAGCAATATAAAGTACATGTAATTCATTCTCTCTCGAAAAAATGTTATCAGTGTTTACTGTAATGTAACGGGTGGTGTTACATTTGTAATGTTATTATGAAGCAGAAATGAAGGAGCTCAGGTACAGTTTTGGAACATTTCATCGATGCAAACTGTTTATTCACAATCGTTCAGAAATATCATGATGAAGTTCAATGACAAGTTAAATGACGAGTATGTACATCAGAGTAAAATCTAGAAGTATCAAGATGCAGGAGAGAGAGCAATACCCAGTAGAGGTTGACTCTCTGATGTCGAAATCATGATCTCCCTTGGGGCCTTGGAAAGAACACCAAACTTGGAAATGTTTAATGGGTGATGGGTGAGAATTTTGGTAAGACAACCAATCAAAAAGGGATAACTAAAAAGAGTGACCAAAGGGTTTGTCCTAAGGGGTGATGTTTGACCAATTAAAAGAGGGGATTCTTTTGTGGAGGAGGAAGTATTATAAGATAAGGGGCAGACAAAGAGTCTGGTGGTTCACAAGGTGTGTGTATATAATATTTGGGTAATTAAACCAGGGACAAAGAAGGGTTGTTACAAGGGTGATTGAATGACTCCCTGATGTAAACATCAAACAAGGGTAATTAACGACAGGAGATTAATAGTAAATAATCTTGGTGTTACAGTGTATATTCTGAAGTGAGTTTACAAAACAAAGGGAATTTAAGTTGAGTTGTTAATGAACAGGAAGTTATCCCCAAAATATCCTAAATATAAATTACATCCCCTTTTGTTAGGAAACAAGGCTCGGGGGGGGGGGGGGGTTAAAATATTACAAACAAATCAGAACAAAGAGAGGCTTCTGGAATTTCCAGAATCTGAATGTTGGAAAACAAAATGATAGATATTATAAATAAAAACAAATGAATGGTAGGTAGTGGAACTCAAATTATTACTGTCCCACTATCACTTTCACACATTCACTCTCACACATTTAAATGACGTAATGATGATCTATTTACAATGAGATACAGTGAATTAAGTAATCAAAACTAATGCAATATTCTTCAACATAATTATCCTAAAATGGTCAATTTCTTCAGCCATAACAATAACAACTGAGCAATGACTATAATTTATAACTTCAATATGCTCAATTATCAAACAAGGAAAATTAAACCAGCACAAAATATGCATGAATAGGAATTCATGATTAAAAGAGCAAATCAGGAAATATCAGCGAAAATTAATATATCAAATCATAATCAAGAATTTGAGTCATTCTCGCAGACGCTAATTTCCAAGCATCTAATTGAGTGTCAGCGGAGAGGTAACGAGTGCGCTCGAGGTATGAGAGCTATCTGTGCGGCCTATTAGGAATTATCACTTCAGTGAAGGATGTACACAGAAGAATATGACTCTCAAACCTCACTCGATAAGAAAGTAAATTTCTCCAAATTGATAACGATAGAAGTAAGCGAAAGAACAGACACTTTCAAGTCTGTTTATTAAAAATGAGTTTAAACTCAAATTTCTCCAATCAGTGTCAAGACAATTAATTTGATACAATAATATAACATGCAATTGTATTACACAGCCTTGAAAAAAGATTCCAAAGCTTATATTCTCATTATTTTGGCAATGAGATTAATAATGTGATAGTTACGTATATTACTTCAGCAACAAATACAACAAATCATAAAATGACAAAGAAATATATCATATACAGCTTTAGACTTATAAAGCTTATAATCAAGAAAATTATATGTATAATTGTTTCATGTATTATTTACTTTGGTGTTCCCGTGACAGGAATGATTCTATCAACCAGAATTTGTCTTATCAAGTTACTTGTGTCTGTATACAGTCCTATGTTAGACCAAAATCTAACCTCTTTGGGGTTATTACCGTCCGTCGGAGTCCTAATGAATGAAGTCAGTACTTGTAATTGCCCGTTCTTAAATCGTCCTCGGTGTGGGGTCATGTCATTGTCAGAAGGCGCAGTTGTTAGAAGGTCAAATTGTCGTTCAAGGTCAGTTTGTCGTAGGGGGGTTGGGGCGGCTATTCCGTTGCTAGGGGTGATGGATGTCACATAGTCAGATGTTTGGATTGGGTCTGTCGTCTAAAAGCACATGATGTGATCAGCAGTGCATTCAGGAGGGGTGTGGTCATGCTCATCAATAAAATTTACTGATGGTTTGTCAGAGGTTTCACCGTCTCCAGGGGTCACTGTCTTTCCAAGTGCCTCTTTTAGTCGCTGGAGGTGGGTGATGGGTTTCCTCTCATCCGATGCTTTCATGAAACAGGGTTTCAAACTGTTGTAGTTAAAGATATCTCGCAGAATTTCACTTTTGAGAGTGGAGAGAATGAAGTGGGTTCTATCGAGCACTTCATGCACAACTAAAGGTCCGACCCAAGCAGCTGCAATCTTTCTCGAGTTTGCAGTGAGGGAGGAAGAAGTTGGCTTGTACAAATAGACTAGCTGGCCTACTGAATAAATAGGAGTTTGCCGTAGTTTATTTGTAATGGCAACATTCTGCTTGTCTTGAGTTCTCCTTTGGAGCGAAAGCATCGTGTGAGAGATCTGGTCAAATTTCCGTTTGAGATGGGAAACGTATTCGTCATAAGTCTGGGTCAGACCAGACATTGGGTTGAAGATCAAGTTAGTCATGGTTGGGGGGTCTCGTCCAAATACAAGTTGGTAAGGGCAGTGGTCACCTAGATGAGGGGAAGAGAATGAGTTGTAGGCATAGCAAGTAGTGGGATAAACCGAACCCAATCTGTTCCAAATTGGTTCAAGTTCACCTTGAGGAAGTCAGAGAGTGTTCGAATGTGGCGTTCAACTTGTAAGCTGCCGTGGTTTACAACACTAATCACTTTCCTATCAATGTTCAGGGCGGTACACAGTGTAGTCAGTAGTTTGCCTGTGAGAGCGGCTGCTGCGTCAGTCACAAGGCAGGAAGGGGGTCCGAAAATGCAGATAACCTTTTGTATCAATGCCTCACAAATTGTTTCGGCATCGAGAGTGCGAAGTGGGGCACAAATAACAAAGCGGGTTATCTCGTCACAAATGACCGTCAAATGTCTAAAACCAGTTGCCGAGGTAGGCATGGTCTTAAAGTCAAGGCTTATTCTGTCAAAGGGTCGATAGGAGTCAGGTACACGAGTGTGAAATGGGCGTAACTTGTCTGGTTTGCCACGGAACTGTTGGCATCTCAGGCAAGCTTTGACATAGTTTTGTACCCTGTCAAACATCTGTTGCATATAGTAATTACGTCGTATTGTCAAGTAAGTGCGCATTGTTCCTTGATGGTTGCTAAGTAGGTTGTCATGGTATTGTGAAATGATAACATCAGTCAGTGATTCTGGTACAGCAGGTTGTAGTTTAAATTCGTCAGTCTTGTCAAAGAAAAGGCGGAATAATACACCATCACATAGGATGTATTGCTCAGCTTTCAGCTGAATTGTTTTCGCTGCCTTTTTGTCACTAGGTACATGTAATATGTCATGGGCTAGAAAGTCATAGATCGGTTTGAAAAATGGAGATGTCTCTTGTTCTGTCTTAAGTCTTCGTATGTCAATGGGCAGGTTGTAGTCACGGATGATTTTTCTCTTTATCAAGTCTAGTACTTTGTCTATGTCATGTTGTTTGTGTATATGTGGAGCAACAATCTGCTCAACATTTGAGATCAGTGGCTTAGGGGCTGTAAACAAGTCTGGGGGCACATCCCTGTATGTTTGTGTACACGGTGACTCATTTTGTTTGTCCACCAGTCTAGGTTCTGTTTGCTTCGGAGCTTTAGGTGTTGGTTTCTGTGTGTTGGGTCTGTTATGGTCATGTGGGGCAAAGTGTGTCGTAGTTGGGAGCAGGTCAGGGGGTGTGTCTAATGCTGATCTCTGATTGGCCGGTTCATGCGAATGTGGGGTATTGTTATTGGGTGCAGGTGTGATGATTGGTTCAGGGGGTGGGGCGGTGTCAGTATCAATATTGTTGTGGTTGTTAGTTTTGGGTCTGTCAGGATAAAGATTGGGAACAGAAATACCCATCTTTTTAGCAAAGGCGCGTGTCA
This sequence comes from Diadema setosum, assembly GCF_964275005.1. Classification (NCBI taxonomy): domain Eukaryota; kingdom Metazoa; phylum Echinodermata; class Echinoidea; order Diadematoida; family Diadematidae; genus Diadema; species Diadema setosum. Next base: position 22,605,294 of record NC_092690.1, on the reverse strand, counting down.
CTGGACGCTCGGCAGGTTGTATAGGATTAAGATGATCTAGGTCATGATTATCAACTAAACTAAATGAAATGGGCACTACATGATCTATTTCGGCATGTTTGTCGCTTGGTATGCGAGACAGAAAATCTGCTAGGACAAGTTCGGTACCCTTCTTGTATGCGATCTTAAAGGAGTACTCTGATAATTTCAAGATTAGTTTCTGAAGGCGGGTGGTGGATGGTTCATCTTTGGACTTTAATATCTGAACAATTGAGCTGTGATCAACAAATGCATTGAATTCACAGCCACGCAACAAGTGTTTGAAAGCAGTTATGTTTATCAAACGGCCAAACAATTCTAGTTCTGTTACACTATACCTCTGGCAAGCGTCAGGGAGAACTTTAGAGTAATAGCCTATAACTCTTTCATGTCCGTTGATGATTTGAGTCAAGTAAGATCCAGTCGCAGTCCGTGATGTGTCACTGTAAAGTGTGAATCGTCCGGTATTCGTAGGTATGTGTAGTATAGGGGGTTTGGTCATGAGGTCTTTGATTTTGTTAAAGGCGCGTTCATGTTCGTCAGTCCATTTACATTTCTTACTCTTTCGGGTAAGCTGGTGTAGTGGCTTCAAAATAGACTGTATTTTGGGGAAGAATCCTGCAACATAATTGACAGCACCAATTAACCGTCTAACTTGTCTGGGTGTCTTGGGTCGAGTCATGTTGTGTATAGAGGCGCATCTATTGTTCAGTGGTCGAAAACAAGCCTCACCGTCCGAGTTAATAGTTATCCTATGTCCCATGTAGTCTACGTCATTGGTGAAGAGTTTACATTTCTTAGGAGAGATTTTAAGTCCATTGTCAGAGAGGGCCTGTATTACTTTGGTCAGGTGGAGTTTGTGGGATGTCTTGAGGGCTAAATAGGATTATGTCATCATGGTGAGCAATGCAGAAATTGCGGGAGTTGGGAATGGTGCCTAGAATGTTGTCGATTTTTGCTTGGAATAGTCCGGGTGAAATGTTAAGTCCTTGGGCAAGTCGTTTATAGTAATAGTGCTTTCCTCCATGATAGGAGGCAATGCCGGTATACTGTTGTGCTTGTTTAGAGAGGGGAATGCAGTGAATGGCAGATTTGAGGTCGATGACACTCATTACTTTAGTCTTAGCATGTCCGATGCGTTTAAGGGTTTCAGTCAATAGGGGAAAGGGATAGTTGATACGTCTAATTCTAGAGTTCAGGTAACGAAAGTCGGTCACTACTCGTTTTTCAGTCTTGTCTTTCTTGGCAATGAGTAACACAGGCGAGGTGTATGCCTGATGTCCAACCTCAAGTATACCAAGTTTCACGAGTTTGGTCAGTTCCTTTTCGATTTGTCGTTGTTACAAGTCATTTCTCCCCTGATTTTCCTATTGCTATTGTTACGCCCTACTCAAGAATCTGGGCTACTACCGACAGACAAAAGGGAGTTATGAACACCTGGACAGAACATTCCTGTGTATAGAAATCTGGCCAAGCAACAATACATTGCTGAAATCATACAGTGTCTGGCTGCCAGTGTGGAGCAGCACTGTGCAGGGGAAGCTACAGGTGTTTGCACAGAACAATGCAAGTTGATTTAATACATAGGGGCAATACAACCACATGTCATACTGGCTTCATCGAAGCAACCTCAGTGGCTATGCAGCAGTTGCAAGGGCAGCAGTTAGACTGCAGGGTCTGCTGGAAAAGGCTTGAGCAGACGATATGAGGTCGGATACCGGCAGTTTTTAGTCACCAAACTGTAAGTTAATAGTTTTATTACGATATCCCCTTTTTCCAAATGTCAGTTATTATTTGAAGTTGTATTCTACAAAGGAAAAGTGGTTTTGGTAAACCGACCACGTGTTATATTATGTGCACAGCTTTTGTAGTCTCTGGTATAGAGCAAGCTAGTTGAAAGCAGGTTGAATTATATACCGTCTGTGATAATGTGTAATGCAGAGAAGTTATTCCCCCCCCCCCCCTGTTTAATAACACCGATGCATGTGTAAGAGGATAATAGATTATACATGGTGGTTACTGGCGTAATGATTACTTTCAAGCAGAGTGCTGAAGTGCTTTTATGTTGATATTTGATATACGGAAAGGAGCATTATATAGCAAGATAAATGCCCAACCGAAGTCAAAATGGTTGTGTTCATACAATGTAGACTATAGACATGAGAAAATGTTTAACTCTTTTCTGTAGGCGCCGACGTGATAGCTGCGGTGTTAAATCCATGTGGATAGGTGTTTACTGATATAAATGGTAAGAGAGTAAGTAGTTTTTATGTTGTGGTAATTTCGTTACTGTACTCTGTAGATGGCGTTAACTTGGGTCATTCGGGTGTACGTAGACAACCCGTGCACGCCGTGCAAAGATAACCCCAGCTCATGACAATGTGTTTGGGCCGCTTCGGACAAGGAAGGAACCCGCCGTGTACTACACGTCCAATTGGAAACCGTCCCTTCGACGAGGACTTGCACTCCGTCTTCGCAGCGAACTGTTTCGCGTTCGACTTCGACGATCACGGAGACAACTTCAGCATGACAATACCAGGTTTTGTTTATCCCGAAAGGAACACTTTGGACTGTTAATAGAAAGATTAAATGAGAACTTACCTGTTTGAAATTTGATCTTTATTTTACGAGGGAGTTGTAGGAAGAGAATACATTGAGACCCGCTTTGCGCACGCGCAGTCATTTTTCGAAGCATCAAATGTGGCTGCTGGATATTTGAAAGATTATGGAGAACTTAGCTTCACGTTTGAAACTTTGGGAGGGAGAGGAGGGAATGTATTCTCTTCCTACAACTCCCTCGTAAAATAAAGATCAAATTTCAAACAGGTAAGTTCTCATTTAATCTTTCTATTTTACTTCTGGAGTCTCCGAAAGAGACTACATTGAGATTTTGAAGCCCAGTAGCCATATTTGTAAGAAATATAACAGAAATGACTATGAATTGTCATTTACCAAAACGGTAAATTGTTTACCTTGCCTGGTCATTTTAGTAGAGCAGTTGAAAGACACTTGCTCCCATCCAGCAAAGGTTTTCTGTAGTACTTTCTGAAAGTCTTTTCATTCGTCCAGCCTGCCTTCTCAAGGATAAACGAAACTGGCAAGTCTGCTCTGTGTGCAGCTGACGTCGCAGCTGCTCTTGTTGAGTGAGCCTTATATTTTGAAGTGTCGATTCCTGCCGCTGTCATAACATCTTTGATCCACCTGGAGATGGTTTGTGACGTAACTTTCGCATGGGGTCTGCGAAAACTAATAAAGAGCCGACGCTCTTGGCCTCGAATTTCCTCAGTCCTCCGTATGTAGGCTTTGATGTAGTTGACAACGCACAATCGACGATCTGGAGGGTAGGCTCTCATGCTCAGTGTGTAGCCAGCGTTTCCAGGCCTATTTTGTTTCAGTAGCTCGCTGAAATGAAATGTAACTGATGATCCCTTGAGTATCATGTTGTCCAAATTCAGGAGCTGCAACGACTGTGCTCTCTGTGTTGAGATGAGAGCCATGAGCATGCATAGCTTTTTGGTGAGATCTTGTAGGCTCAGTGCATTTGCCGGTGACAGCTTTCTGAGATAGCAAAACACAATATTTACATCCCAAGTATCTACATAGCGAGGTCTTGGGGTTCGGAGATGGAAAACTCCCTTCATAAATCTTGATATCAAAATGTTGTTCCCAACTGTAGAGGCACCATCCTCAAGAACTAGGAATGATGCGAGCGCACTTCTTGCTGTGTTGAGTGCATTGTATCCAAGACCTCCTACATGAAAAAGCTCACTAAGAAATTCTAAAACAAACTGAACACTAGAGTGAAGATGGCTTTTCTTCTTACTCTTGCAAAAGTCTTTCCACTTCTTTATGTACACACAATATTGCTTCTGGGTAGAGGCTCTCCAAGAAGCGGCCAAAATGTCCACAATTTCCTTCTTTAGTCCTGTCCTTTCGAAGGGCTGCCGCATAACCTGCAACAGAGAAGATCAATTCGATCATACAAGGGATGAGGTTCATGCGTAACAGGTTGCGTTAATAGGTTCCTACTCCTTGTAATTAGCACTGCTTCACCCTTTAACATCCTTTTCAGCTTAGGAAACCATGCCTGTGTGGGCCAATTTGGCACTACCATTATGCCTTCAGCTCTATCTGTTCTAATTTTTTGAAGACATCTTGGGATGAGACAGAATGGGGGAAAGGCATAGAATTTGAATTCTCCCCAATCCAACGTAAATGCATCTACGGCTTCTGCATTTGGATCTGGCAACCAAGTGACATATCTCTCAAGTTGGTTGTTTAGTCTGGACGCAAAGAGATCAATGTCTGGAAGCCCAAAAACTGAAACTAGTTTGTTAAAGGCTTGCTTGTTAAGCATCCATTCATTTCGGTCACTGAACTTTCTAGACCTGCTGTCTGCCTCAGTGTTCTCACTCCCTGGAAGGTGTGCTGCAGTAACCCAAATATTACGTTCCATGCACCACCTCCAGATGTCTCTAGCTGCACTGTCACAGTCCTTGGACTTAATACCCCCCATGTTATTCAAATAAGCAACTGCTGTTGTGTTGTCTGACCTAAGGAGGACATGAACATCATGTAAAGAAGAGCAAAAGGACTTCAGTCCAAACCCGGCTGCCAATGTCTCCAGGTAATTGATATCATTCTTTCTAGCTCTTTCCATTTCAAGATCGTTCCATCTGCCTCCTGTTTCAATGGACAGATTTGTGGCTCCCCAACCAAGCCCACTAGCGTCTGTACGCAGCTCAAGTGTAGGTCTGTTACGCTTAATTGGTGCACACTCCTCAAAGACATGATTAATCCACCATTTGAGCTCTTCTTTCCCTTCTAATGACAGCTTCATAGGTCTGTCAAAATGGCCTTTGTTAGCTTTAAGGGCGGCAATTTTGTCACGTTCTAAGCATCTGTAGAAAAGAGGGCCATGTTGGACTCCAGGGAAAGTAGCTATTATCTTCCCGATAACATGTGACACCTGCCTGATTGTGGGTCTAGTATTGTCAAGCAAGTCTGAACAGACTGTGATAATGTCCTGCATTTTCTCTTCTGGCAAGGAGATAGTCATATCACCAGTGTGCAGCTTAAACCCTAGGAATGTGAGCTCTTGTTGGGGTTCTAGCATAGATTTCTCCTCATGGACTACGAAACCTAGCTCAGACAGGAGATTTGTGGTTGCACGTACAGCCTCCTTTGTTTGTTCTATTGACTCTCCGATAATGAGAGTATCATCAAGGTAGCCTAATACTATGTGCCCCATTTCTCTCAGTGTAGCGAAAACAGGTTTCATGAGCTTGGTGAAAAGTCTGGGCGCTGTGCTGAGCCCATTTGGTAGGACTTTGAACCTGTAAAATTTCCCTTGCCATGGAAATTTCAAGAATTTTCTGTGTTCAGTGTCAATTGGAATGGAGTAGTAAGCATCTCGGAGGTCGACTGAGGCTAGGAAATCTCCTGGGGAGATTAAAAGGGCAGCTGTATGAATGTTATCCATTTTGAAGTGTTGTACGCTCACACACTTGTTCAAATCTGTCAAATCAAGTATTAGTCGAACACCCCCATTTTTCTTGGGTCGTGTGAAAATGTTTGAGAGAAATTCTCCTTCTTCATGACCACATTCTTCGATAACATTCTTAGTCAGTAAGCTTGCGATCTCTCTGTCAATACAAGCTGAATTGTGCTGGTTTGGTTTGTATTGAATGAAGGGCTTATCCCTCCTAGGGGGCATACATGCTTCTTCAAATTCAATTTTGTAACCCCTGATTGCTGCCAAAATAAATGGATCAGCTGTGATTTGGCACCATCGCCTGTAAAAAAGCCTCACTCGACCTCCGACTGCCACTGGAGCTTTCTTTGGAATACATTGCACACACGTACAAATACATTGGGGAATGCAGGTATGATTATGATGTGAATCGAAACTACCTACCTCTTTGGGTATGCTGGTAGTTATTTCTTGCGCTGCATTGGAGGCCTGTGCTGTGGAGCCTGTTGTGGGGGGCGGCTCGCTGTGCGGGGTGGTGGCTGCTTGCTGTGACCCCACTGTGGGCGCTGACCTAAAAAAGGCCTGCTACTACCGCCGGCTGTTGGTCTGTGTGTTGAGGCAGCTGAACTTGCAGTCCAGCCAGCACTTCTGTATTGTCGCTTGGAGAAAGCTGCTCCCCTGTACGGGTGGTACGTACTAGACTGTGGCCGCGAAATTGGGTTTCTCATCACCCCTGATGCAGCTTTCTGCTCCTCTTTGAGGTCTTTCATTCTCTTTCCCAATTCATCCCCGAATAGGAATTTAGTGACGGGAGTGGAAGGTTTGCAAAGATGAGAGTAAGTGGCTGCCATGTCCGGCTTGATAAGTTCTTTCCTCAACGAATTGAGTTCAAAATTGGCATTGCACAGCAACGCCAATGCGTCCTGCTGTGTGTCGGTCAGCCGAGGTGATGGGAAGGACTGTATTAGCGCGCTCAGGCCCTTCGTCAGCGACTTCTGCACACGCTGTAACTTGGCATCTCTACTGCGTGTGTGTTGCGGTAGGTTATCCCAGATCGGGCCGTTCACCTTCGGTGTAGCGAGGTAAACACAGTTGCTCGGGGCTGGATACTTAGATGCCGTCTCTTCCAACACTTTTTCTTCTAGAGGGTGGCTTATGAGGTAAGTAGTAGAGCTGGCTAAGTCCTCGTCTACCGGTAGCCCTGTATCACCCGGCTTGGCAAATTTTGCTGCGAGAACGGGGATTTCTAGCACGTCTGCCGCGTCTGACGCAAATTCGCCTTCTTCTCTGTTGGCTTCGCCCGTGTCACGCACGTGCGGCTCCCCGCACTGTTGAAAATCAGTTTCCATAGGAATTTCACACTGTCCGGCGCTGTGCGCCTCATCGTACGCCACAAAATGGCGCGATGCCGGTTTCGGCGGCGTGGAGTTTACACTGGGCAGCGCGTCGACCACTTTACTCAGAAGACTTTCCAGTCTCGATAGTCTGTCCTCGACATCCGAGGATTTTTCGGCCGTCTTTGGGCCCTGCTTCGCTTGCGGCACTTTACCCGCCATGTTAGTACCGGAAACCGTGACCGACTTAACTAGTTTCTTTTTCGGCTTGACTTGTTTGCCTGTCGGAGGGGAACGTTCTTCGCAAACAACGTTGGTGTTTGCCACTGCGCCGGGCTTAGCCGGATGATGCAGCTGTTCTTGGGGCTGTTGTACCTCCATCACCGTAGCCACCGCGTGACTTTCGTGGAATGAGGCCGCTAGAAAAGGCTGTGCTTGCCGCCTTGCTAAGCACCGAATAATCGTTGTACGATATAGGAAGATAGCGGAATCTAAATTCCACGAACTGCTGGTTTCTAGAACCGTTAGTACCGCGAAATGCGAAAAAAGATCAGAATTTTCGACTGCGATAAGGGAACTGCGTTCGAATACTCGTGCGTAGAAAAGCGATATGACTGCGCGTGCGCAAAGCGGGTCTCAATGTAGTCTCTTTCGGAGACTCCAGAAGTAAAATATTCAAACCCCTAATTGTAGACTGTGCGCACAGGTAGTATAAACTGACGAGTTATCGCAAGTGTTGAGTTTAATTAAAGAAGCTTATGCAAAACCATATCTGTAACCGGAGTAAAGTTTAGGCAATATTCATGGCCATATTGCGAAGCATTTGTTAAGTTTTCTCTATGCTATGAATAGTTAGGAGATTGATATGAAGCCGGCGTTCAAGCATTACGTCGTTAGAGTGAGATTTGAGGTGTCATGATAAGCATTGACTGAACCGTGTGCATGGGCGTATGTGACGTGTCTGTGTGTTGTTTTGTTTCTTGTACCACCACCTTATTTGTATCTAAATTGAAAGACCGGAAATAAAGCTTATAATTTCCGGAATTATGGTGTTTTGTGCTTACTTTGTCTGAGTTCTGTATTCAAGGAGTCACACTGGACCAACAAGCAATCACACGCTCTCACCGGCTGTGACAGTCGTTTGTCAGGTTCAGTAGCAAAGTATGGTCGAATGAAAAATGGTTCGTCATTGGTCAAGTGTACGTCTACTTCAAAGTTTGGGCAACTAGATAGCTCACCATAGAGGGAGAATGCGGGTCTGTTGTCTTTAAGGATCTGTATCAACTCATTCTTTCAGAGGCAGAAAGCACACTATCCTTTAAGTCAATATGGGCTCTAATGATTTGGTCTTCAGTCATGTTAGCAATGGGGTCATTGGGATCAAGGTGGGGGTATTTGTCAAGGTTTGCTTGTCTAGTCTGGTTGTCAAGGTTACTGTCTGCGGTGTCAAGCTGAGTGGAGTAAAGTGCATTTGTGTTGTCAGTCAAGGTCATAGTTATGTTATCTACTGGGAGGGGCTCAGTCACACGTACGGGGTGAATAGCAGTGTCGAGAAAGGCAATCGCCCTACCCTTAGAGAAATGTAGAGGTCTGTCAGTAGTATTAGTCACAATGATTTGAGTCGCACCTTTTGTTAGTTTTACCACCATTGTTGATGGGAAGTGCCTACTGAGGTAGTCATTGGAAGTCAGTATGACGTCAGAGTTACGTAAGTGGGCAGGTGTATGTCCCTGTAGTGTCATGAGTCTGGACCCAAATGGTTCGATTTTCACCTTTGATGTAGGGGAAAATGGTATCCTACGCCGTTTGATTTTGAACCTATGGTCCCTGAAAGTCAAAGTCCCGTCTACGTCCGAAAGTGTCTTATTGCCTAATATCAAATCAACACCAACAAGGTTTTCAACGACTAAAGCAGAAATTTCGAATTTGTAACCTTGAATTGTGACTCTGAATTTAATCGCGGTTTGCGCTTCAAGGAACTGCCCGTTCCCTAGTTTAAATCGATTAGGAGTCACGCGCTGCCTCTTTAGGTTGGAAAGGTGTGGAGTTGATTTAACATAGCGGTCAGAAATCAATGTCTTGGTAGCACCACTGTCAAAAAGAATGAAAATGTGCTTACCACTGTCAATTCGTCCCTTAACAAAGTTATTACTAGTCAGTTGCAGGTCTACGTCCTCTGTCCCTAAGTATGTCGATTTGAGTTTTTGTCCGTCCCTAGGCCTGGGGTGTTCCATTATTTTTGGAGGTGGAATAGAGAGCGCTTCTATTTTCCTCCCTTAATGAAAACCCTGGGGATGTGTGTCGAAGTACTGTCCTGTGTATTGTAGATGATGTTGTTGTTGTTGTTGTTGTTGTTGTTGTCGTTGTCGATGATGATGTCGGTTATAGTCATTGTATTGTTGTCTGTGGGGTGGGGGTCGTCCGTAATATTGGGGTCGTCTGTCGCGTTCAATGTCTCTCAACCTATGCCGACAATCCCTCCAAAAATGGCCAGGAATGTGACAATAGTCACACTTGCCAGCGAATCGAGGTCGAGACCGTTGGTCGCGTCCTCGGCTTTGTGACCGATAACGATCACGAGAAGGAGAGCGCCGTCCAGGATGTCTGTCTCTACTATCATGTCGTCTGTCTCTACTTAAACTACGTCTGTAGTCAGAATGATGTCGGTCCCTACTTAAACTACGTTCATGTCTGCTGTGGTCATCCCTATGTCGAGTTCTATATCAAGCGCTGCGGCTGGTACTGCGGTCAGAGTCATTGTGCTGGGAATGTCGATCTCGTCTTCGTCCTCGGGAGTCTTTCTGTTCGGTTTTAAATCTAAGGGAGGAAATTTCCTCACTTAGGAGGTCGACATCGTCTTGGGTTGCGAATGTCACCTCTTTTGTCGGGGTAGTGTCAGTCCTAAGATCTATGAAAAGCTGCGCTTTCGCGGCTATCTCGTCAGGGGTGGTCGTTGATGTCGGCGATGCCATAAGAATGGCGGCGCGACAGTCGGGGGGTCAGTGCAGCAAGTAAACTGTCCTTTATTTGCTTCTCCCCATAGTCTTTGTAGGAGGCAGTCTGTCTGAGTCGTTGGAGAAAAGTTTCGACACTCTCTCCATCAGTCATAGTCATGGTGTTAAAGTCAGTAACCCTAGCAAAAGTCGATTTGGCGAGGCTAAATCGCCTAGTGAAAGCCGTCTTTAGGTCGTCATAAGTAGTGAAAGTCAATTTGTCTATCCAGAGTCTGGCCTGTCCCTGTAATGTCCGCTTGAAAGTCTTAAGTATAGTCGTCAAGTTGCCAGCTTTGTCCGAGTCAATGTCACGGGCGTCTAAATAGTCTTCAAAGGTCAAAATATGGGCAGTACAGTCATTGTAATCTAGTCGGCCGCCAGAAAATTTAGTCGGTAAAAAGTCGGTCTGTCGGAGGGTCCTACTGGTGGTCATGGTGGTATTGGTACTGATTGGTCATGGTGTAATATTGAGTAACACAAAGCCTATCTAATCAAATATCAAAGTCAAAGATCAGTAATAACAGTCAAACAAATATGAGTATGAACTAGAAATGTCGCTTTGGCGACTGGTATGCCTCCGCCATAATGCATGATTTTCCCAATAGGTCTAGATAGTACATGTGGACAATGTGTGATTACATTTTCACAAATTGGCAAAATATTGAAATGACAAGTTTGTCCCAAATGTGTTGAATGTTCATCTTCCTTGACCTAGGTTTAATTGGATGAATAGGAGAGCATGTATCTAGGGATTTAAGGACTTTAACTCGGCTTTGACCCATTCATACATTTAGGCATTGAGTAATTTTCAAGGTACAGGTGTGGAGAAAAAGTGCAATTTCTGAATTGAATAGTAAATTGTTACCATTTTCATCTGTTCCTTGACCCTAAAATTCGTAAGATAATCACTTTCAGGTAGAACATGCATAATATGTACTATGTTTCAAGATAACTTGAGCCACTTCCGAGATATGGAGGAAAAAGTTAGTTCAGCACTTTCACTTGATCTTTGACCTTTTCACCTTTGACGCAAAAAAAAGAAGAAAAAAAAAACTTTCCAGAGAATTTCTATTAGGTTACACATGTATGCATACACCAAGTGTAAAAAAAAAAATAACCCTGCTGGCATTGCATGATAGGAGGGAAATAGTAAAATTTTGAAGTGTTGCACTTGACCTTTGACCCCTGACCTTTGACCCCATGAACCCTACATTCTCTAGATAATCACTTCCAGTCAGTATATGTATATACTATGTTCCATGAAGATACCTTGAACAATTTCCCAAGGTATGGAGAAAAAAAAGAAGTTTTAATATTTTTACTTGACCTTTTGACCTTTGACCTTTGACCTCATGACTCAAACTTTCACCAGAGAATATTAATTGGGTAATACATGTATACACTAAGTTTCAAGAAAATATCTTCAGGCATTCAATAGATATGGTGGAAATAGTGAAATTGTATGTATTTGACCCTGACCTTTTGACCTTTGACCTTTGACCTCATGACCCAAACTTTCACCAGAGAATCTTAATTGGGTAATACATGTATACACTAAGTTTCAAGAAAATATCTTCAGGCATTCAATAGATATGGTGGAAATAGTAAAATTTTATGTATTTGACCTTGACCTTTTGACCTTTGACCTTGAGCATGTGCACCCAAAAGTTGATAGGCACAACTACATCCCCTAATACACATACATGCCAAGTTTCATTAGGATAACTCAACAGGTTTTGATAGTTACCTTGTCCACAAAATTCATTACGGACGGACGGAAGGACGGACGGACGGAAGGACGGACGGACGGACGGACGGACGGAAGGACGGACGGACGGACGGACAACCCGAAAACATAATGCCTCCGGCACCACTTCGTGACGGAGGCATAAGAATTCATAAGGAAACACATGAGGATTAAATACAAATAACCAGTCAAAATAAAATAATGCAAACTCAGTAAGCACTAATCAAAATCAACATACTCTAAAATATCTCTCACACTGGGACAGTAATAACAATCAAAGTTCCACTTACCCAATGTGAAAGGGTTCAACCAAGTCTCCAATTCCCAAAATGATTGCATAGCATATTATTCCAAAAACAAGAAAATAATCACAATAAGCAATCAAACTATCAGTCCTCCAAGTTTATAAGAGTCAATTATCCTTGGAAATGTTATTAATGTTTACACTGTAAATGTCTGGTCCTGAATCCGTCTGGTAGTCCTATCGTTGTCGAAATGTGTCAGTCATTATTCAGCAAAGCGTCCATTTGTGATGAATTTTCCCTGGAGCTGCATCCGCGTCAACACCAGTCATGGGTCCTCCTCGTACGTCCCTCAGGTCGTGGTCGTCGTAGTCCTCGTTGCGTCGTCATCCAAGTCGGTCGTCAATCAGTCGTCATTTGCAAAGGCCATGTCACCACAAAGTTCGTTGTCTAAATAATTGTTGAAGTCCATCGCCTGATTCGTCAGCACTGCAGTTTCGAAGTCGACGAAAAAATATGTTATAGTCACATTTCAACAATTTTCAGGTCGCATGCTGCCACGGTCCTATTAATGCTCGGCCTGCATGGTCTGGTGAAAGTCTCCTTCCAAAAGCGATGTCGAGTTGTAATGATGAGGTATTCCGATATAAGGATCGATATAAGGTTCTCCACCATGTAATGTAACGGGTGGTGTTACATTTGGAATGTTATTATGAAGCAGAAATGAAGGAGCTCAGGTACAGTTTTGGTACATTTCATCGATGCAAACTGTTTATTCACAATCGTTCAGAAACATCATGATGAAGTTCAATGACAAGTTAAATGACGAGTATGTACATCAGAGTAAAATCTAGAAGTATCAAGATGCAGGAGAGAGAGCAATATCAAGTAGAGGTTGACTCTCTGATGTCGAAATCATGATCTCCCTTGGGGCCTTGGAAAGAACACCAAACTTGGAAATGTTTAATGGGTGATGGGTGAGAATTTTGGTAAGACAACCAATCAAAAAGGGATAACTAAAAAGAGTGACCAAAGGGGTTGTCCTAAGGGGTGATGTTTGACCAATTAAAAGAGGGGGATTCTTTTGTGGAGGAGAAAGTATTATAAGATAAGGTGCAGACAAAAAGTCTGGTGGTTCACAAGGTGTTGGGTAATTAAACCAGGGACAAAGAAGGGTTGTTACAAGGGTGATTGAATGACTCCCTGATGTAAACATCAAACAAGGGTAATTAACGACAGGAGATTAATAGTAAATAATCTTGGTGTTATATTCAGAGGTGAGTTTACAAAAACAAGGGAATTTAAGTTGAGTTGTTAATGAACAGGAAGTTATCCCCAAAATATCCTAAATATACATTACATTACTTCGAAATGCACTGTACAATTTAAACATTATAACTGAAAAATGGAAACTTAGATGTAGACTCGTCGTGACACGGAGAAATTTCCTCCTCAGTTCATTCTTGTCTACAATGATGGGTATAAATGAAGAGTTTGTTTGCAAAAACCGATAAGTCCATATTTGCCAAACGGAGATATTTGCGATTAAAGGTCAAGAAAATGTGTGCTTCTTTTGACCATAACTTCAAAAATGTACTTTTATATGTAGTGACCAATATATCATTTAAAAGGTATTATTTTGTACTTTATGACAGAGACCGTACTTCAAAATCTTCAAAAATGGACTTATCGGTTTTTGCAAACAAACTCTTCAAATATCTATGCTTACAAAATCACAGGAGTTTTAATCCCATAAAATCACAACATGATACATTTACAAACAAACAGAAAGTTAACAGAACTCCATTGAGCATTGGTATATTCAGATACATGTACATGTATAACAAAACGACTGCAGTTAAGAGTGGCATGACATACATTGTATTATAGGTGCGCACACAAGAAGGCAGTGAGTTAAAAAGAAGATGCAGAATAGAAAAGATAAATAATGCTTGCTTCTAAATACATCTTTAAAAATTTGTACTAGAATTATGAAAAACGTTTAGTTGCTTATTACAATCATCAAAAAACAAACCTTGCTCCAAATCTTAAAACATGCCTAGCACTCCATGCATGTATGATAGTAACGGCCACTGTATTATCTACAATACAACAATTATGCTATATATGAGACAAACTGTTTTGAGACCTACCTTTATCAAAAACGGTATGCGTGCAAATAATCCATCATTATGTCCGAATGATGACAAAAGCAACATTCAATTACCACGCATTTTTACATGAATTTACGTAGTTCTATACAACAAGTGGAGAGAGTTGATTTTTCACATATCCAACCTTGCATCTAAAAATTTACCCGTTGCGGTTTAATGGACAAGATCAGGTTCTCTCAGTCGTTTGAGGTCCTATTGTTTCAGTCTGCTTGTAACTACGGTTGCACATTTAGGCATGACACTTTATCCTTGTTGCCTTCTCCATAGCAGCTAGGGATAGTTATTGATTCCATGGTCATTGGCATCTTCTCAAGTGCAGAAGTGGCCACGTACGACAGATAAATCCAAACACACAAGGTATCATCATGGCAAATATCGAAATGCCGTATCTGATTTTAATACAGAGCCAGAATACCATAATTTAAATCTACACTTTGTTCGTATTCTACTTCACTGGCTGTTAGGAGTGCCAACGTCACACCGTTCAAAAAACCTTCGATGATGAAATGGTTTTGACAACACCTCATCTTTACTCTGCCATCACCACAGAATGTCATTGAGGTTGGATAATTTTCAGTCGTGATTTCTTCATCATGGTCACGGAATACTAGATTTGTTTTATTTTTTTATTTTTTTTAAACAATAAAATCGAGAATGTATCACCTGGAGGGGACAATGGTTTGCGACTGAAGTTATATCATTGCTAAGCGACCGCAGCAGCAGTAGAAAATGCAAGACTAAAACTATGTACAAGCAGCCTTGTAAAATCCGTATGTACACTGTACCAATAAAAAAAGAAAAGAAATGAGAATATTACAGTGAAAGTGTATGTCTAATCAATACAAGTGAGGGGATAGGTATGAACTCACAACAATTTAGTGTCTGTTCCTCTTGTGGTGGTATACGCCACGTGCGGTGTGTGAAAGAAAATATAAATACGCTCTACTGGGAGGGAGGTTTCACTCCATTTTAAAGATAACTGATGTCAATGAATTTAAATAGATCAATTGGAAGATAAAATAGGCTCCATTGTAATTGGACGCAGAACAAGCAACAGGAACAGCACTCGAGTCCCGCATTCGTATTCCACAACCACCATATGCAAATCGATGATTACATCATCACCTATAAACTCGCCCATTTTATTCTAATATAAACCACGTAAAGGGAAAAACATCACTTCTGAACACTCAGGCTCATTTTGTCACATGGACATGGATGTATACGTAGGGCTTATAACCAGTGAATAATCATGATGACTGTAAATCCTTATGGGGATGACAGAGAGTTTCATCAGTGCAATTGTTACTCCAGCTGTACATGTATACTACATTAATCTTCAGTGTTATTATTATTATTACAATGTTAGTAACATTTAGCAGTGGTATAATGGAAGTCAAATTTGCTCTCTGTAGGCCTATGTACCGCAGAGTTGCATACGCGAAATATTTTAAATCCTCTTGGGTCTTCTTTTCAGATGCAATAATAGCTGAATTAGAGTAGATTATGAACACATCGTTTATTGGGAGAGCTTAACTCGAAAGTCTATAATATTGGCGTTCACATCATGTGCACTTGTTGACCCTGACAGAGAGGAGTGTCAGTGGATTCCTGACTGTGCTGCATTTCATTCATGAGTTGCTCTTCCTTTCTTTCCTTTTCTTTTTTGTCCATCGATTCATTGTTGCATTTCGTTCTCTGGAGACAGCTCCAGATGAACTCCAGCAGCTCTTTGCTTCTCTTCACATCTTCCCTATGATCACTGTGTGTGTAATTTTCGACTACGATCATGTCCTTCTCGGGAATACTTCGAAACAATTTCCGCGGATCCCGCCCCATACTTTCCATTTCGGTTTTATGCGTGAAAACGTATTTCAACTTCGTACCTTCGAGAAGATAACAAAGAAAAAAAAAAGAGGGGATAAGAGAATACAGCGGAAGAATACAAGACACAGAATGCAAATATAATATGAAAGTGAGAACAACAGGAATACATCGATACTGTCCACAAGAGGTTATGACGTATGTGTGGAAAACAATATAAAGAAAATATAAAGAAAATGCCACCCCTCCCTCAAAAAAAAAAAAAGTATTACAATTACATTCCATCAACTTGATACTAACATACATTAAGCATTAAGGGTAGCAATTATTACCCCTGCTTTCTGAAAGCGGTTAGTCAAGTGCTCTTTCATAATGCTAGGGCGAAAAGTGAATTCTTGTGGCATTTTCGTTATACGTACTATCTTTACATTGTTGTCCACTCTTACGTCACGACCTTTAGTAGTATCCTCATCCAGCGGCTTCAACAAAAAGTTTTGCGTTGATTGGGCGGTTTTCCTAAAACTTTCAGATAATTATGTTCTACTAATGTTGCTGCTTTCACTCAATCCAAATTGCTCTCTTGGGTTGGGTTCCTTTTAAAGGGCATGGAACTTCCATCTTTTCGTTATGTAGCCGAGTTCTTTCTCCCTCCCTCTCCCCCCCCCCCCTTCCCCCTCTCTCTCTCTCTCCCTCTCTCTCACCCTCTCCCCATCCTCTCTCCCTCTCTTTCTCTCCCCTTACTCTATCTTGCTTTCTCGCTCTCTCTCTCTCTCTCTCTCTCTATGTCTGTCTTTCTGGCCTCGCAAACCAGACTTTAATAGGGCGTCATAACTACGATAACATGACATTACAAAATATGGATTTAAAAAAAGAATGTAAAGATTCATTACTTTCCCATCAATTACATGAGCAACACTAACACTTTCCACGTAAACACTTCATATTTTGCACAATGCACGGCTGCACTTTTTTTCTTTCTCTTTTTCCCCCTCATTCTTCAATCCCTCTCTCTTCATCGCCACTCAGTAAGTGGTGACTTCAATATTTTTACAATGTTGCATTGTTTAGACAATCATTTCTGCGGCCATCATCCTGTCAAGCGTTTGCTTATGATAATGGTCTCCTGTATTTCTGTTACATCCAGAATTGCTTAATTTGTCTTTGAACGACAGATACACGGGATCCTATGTTTGCATGAATCTATGCACAAAGTAATGCCTGTTTCTTCTCATTTTGCACTGTGTTTTAATCAATAATTCATCTGTTTTAACTGTCAGATTCAAATTATACTGTGTTCAATAAGTTCATTCAATTGACTTCGAATTTCAGTAATGTATGAAAAAAACATTCAGAAATGAAATAAAAATCAAATAGTAAGTTTACAAATTCCCCCCCCCCCCATTATTTCCCCCGTCCACCAGGATAGAATAAACTTGAAAATTGTCTTAAGGCCCCATCAAGTCACTTACCACATGACTTTTCTATCTCTGAGGGAAATGTATTCAGAAATCCTTTCAGATCGTTGATGGCGCTATCCTGTCTGTTACATTATAAACGGGATCGACAAAGCAATGGCGATACTTAATCAAAAACAAATAAGATATTTACCATATTGATATATACTTTAAAACCCTTAAGTATCATGTCATATCTTTAGATCAGTTTTCAATCTAAAATGAGTCATTTCAGGACACCAGGACTTTAGGTGTTTGATCCGAACAATCATGGTTATGATGGTAATGAGGATTTCCATTGTTGTTTTCAATTCCTACCACTCATCGTTCAGCGTCCGTCGTGTGTCATCCATCCGTAGTCCTTAGTACGGTATGCCTTGTGTGTAAACGTTTTACATTTCCGACTTCATTGTAACAACCCCGTGATTAGATGGATTTTGACCCCCCCCCCCCCCCAACAACAACAGCAACAACATCCCGAGGGTAATAGGACCTCAGTTTGTTCAAGTTGGTGTAATGCTCCTCCTTGTTTTGTTTTGTTTTGTTATGTTTTGTTTTGGAGGGGGAGCTAGGGGATATAGTCCATGGGCCAGGCCAGATATTGGTGCCACCAAAAGGGAAAAAACCTTTGTGGTGCCGTTTTGTTTGTTAGGGATATATAAGTGTATCAAACTATGATAGCAATTCCAAATGAGTAGCTTAGTCATGAAAAATGTAGTCTTTAATCAATGCATTCTGGGCTTTAATAATCAGCCCGCGCGTCTGAATCGAGACTATGCAGAGAACAATAAAGCACGGGCTCTACGGAGCGCGATGTTTTGAACGCGGTGTATCTCTCTCTGTGGAGTGATAGTCTACGTTCAAGGCAGCCGCGGCCATATCCAAATGCTGTTCTACATGGTACCTCTCTTTATGTAGGAAAAATTGTATGGAATGGGAGATGCTACCGCAATACGGTATTTTCTTATCATTCATTGCCATTCATTTTCTCGCTAAAATACCCATGGAAATTTATTTCTACGATAAACTGTTACATTCCACTGTGCATATTTTCATATCTTTTGCCGAGCAAGAACTATTATACATTACATTGTACACTTATTTAAGGTTGCTTTCATGCAGTTTTATAGCCAATTCAAGGGCTACATCTGGATGAGTGACTATTGTATCAATGAATATTTAAGACATAGCTTAATCAAGGCTTACATACTATTATGATAAGTGATAATAAATGTCCTGTTTGAAAGAACAATGAAAATTGGAATTATGGTCAAACAGTAATCACAATAAAGATGGCAGTTCAAAATGACAAGATTATACAGAGCGGAAGAGAGTACTGATGTAAATTCCATTATATATAAAGTTAGATAACAGCGTCAAACAAGGTATTTGCAGATCTTGATACCAGCAAATTACCCCCAAACCAGACTATGTCTTCCTTTTTTTTAAATGGACATCACATTTTCAAATGATTTATCAGATATTGAGTAAGTCATTCAACAATTAAAGAAAATTATCGTGTGTGTTGTTGTTGTTTTTTTTGGGGGGGATGTTAATTGTGCTTCTCGCAACTTGGTCATTCTAGCATGACGCATGGCAAGGAGCAAAGTAATTTCGATTTAGCAATTCTATTTGTTTCTCGGTATCTTGTTGCGACACGGATTGTCGCCCCTACACGGATTGTCGCCTCCTGCTCGGGGCGACAATCCGTGACGGGCGCTGGCGGCACAGATTGTCGCCCCCTACACGGATTGTCGCCTGGCGACAATCCGTGACGCTTGTGCAGTTCCCAGTTTTTGACCTCGAAGGCGACAATCCGTGTTGGCAAAAAAAAAATTGTTGCGACACGGATTGTCGCCCCGTCACAGATTGTCGCCCCGGGCTCGGGGTGGTTCCTCCGGTGTTAAGCTTTGGTGGGATGGGTATGACTGGTAAGTTATGCGTATATGTGTGTGTGTGTGTGTGTGTGTGTGTGTGTGCGTGTGTGTGTGTGTGTTGTATTGTGAGCTGCATGATATGTGATGTGTATGATTTGTTGTGTGTGTGTGTGTGTCTGTGTGTGTGTGTGTGTAAATGTGTGTATGTGTGTGTGTTTGGAGTATAATAATACAATATGTAGAAACTGTGCATGTGTGGTGGTCATAGTGGTAGTGGTTTGTTTGTCTGTATGTATACGTGTGCCTGTATGCTTACGTGTGTATGTGGAATATAGTGGCGCTACTGTGGCAATACAAACGCCTTCAGAGTGTATGAGCACGTGTTTAAAAAATTCACACCAGCGTCGATCTAAAAATAGTATGGGTGTGTGAACCAATATCAGCGGTGAGGCGGGCTAGGCGAGAGAGAGACCGAGAGAAAATACATACGAGGGAGGTACCCTTCCCAATGTTATCTGTCTTTGTTCATTTTTCACTGCAGTCATTTTCTTCCATCAGTCTTATAAACTAGAACGTCCATACCACTATTCTTTGTCCCAGAATAGGTTTGGCATGCTTTATGCATGAGCGAATAATTTCCACACGCCGTAAAAAATTTGTCAATCGTTAGTTGATTTTAGCACAAACGAACTGTCATTGCACACCGCCAATACATACGTAATACAAACAAACACCAACAAACACTCAAACAAATCCTCATAATGCAAATAAACCAGCTCAACACTTTTTTCGTTGATATTCATTGATTTCATTCAAATCATTCATAAATCGACTCATTCTGGGTGTAACATGAAAAAAAAAAGTTACAAATGGCAATTCGAAACAGAAACAAATCCATTTGTCAATTTATACCACAAATAATCTCACTTCAACATAGATAACTCGATTATAGACCAACCCTACTAACAATTTCTCACGAGAAAGTTTTGACATGTAGGGCCCTACAGAACCTATATTCCTTGAATACATTGGTTTGGATCATGTAACACCTTCTTACTTACAAGGGCATATACATAAAAAAACACAAATACATTACACGAATCTAGAATGAAATCAGTCATAAAAAAACCCGACCACCCCCTCCCCTCCCCATCCGAAACAAAATCTAGGGCCTACATCTATCCTAAATATTAAATCCTACCAACATCTGTCATACCATTTATAACTATCCTTCTTCAAATCCAATCCCCAACCCACCAACCCCTGATTAAACAAAACCTAAATCATCCTACACCCACATTCACCAACCCAAATACATACATACACACACACACACACACACGAAGCTTCCGTTATTCCGAAGTTTCGTTTTTTTCCGAGGCTTCATTTATCCGAAACACACAATTCCCTATACCTAGAGGTTCGTTGATCCAAAAATGAAATTCGGAATAACGAACCTTCGGAATAATGAGCCTTCGGACGAATGAGCCTTCGGACGAATGAGCCTGATGAAACGATTTCCCAATGTTGATAAATAAGACAATGGACCGTATGCAGAAAAGCAGCATCTGCCCGCACGCAAGCTCCACTCCGAATTCATAATTATACAAATCTGCCAAACAAACTCATCAAAATTTAATTCAAAGCTGCTGATAAAATCAATATCAACGTTTATTCCATCAACAGCTTACTAGGTATCCCTCCCCACGCGCAGCTAAAAAACACATACGCAAAAAACTGACATAATAAACACATTCTTCCATCACACACACACACACACACACACACGCACAAACGGACACTAAATCTGCCAAATAAACTCATCAAATTCAAAGCTGCTGATAAAATCAATATCAACGTTTATTCCATCAACAGCTTACTAGGTATCCCTCCCCACGCGCAGCTAAAAAACACATACGCAAAAAACTGACATAATAAACACATTCTTCCATCACACACACACACACACACGCACAAACGGACACTAAATTATCATGTGCACGCGCACATACACACTTCCTTGAAACCTCACCATGACTTTTTACATGGCATGTTTGCATGGATGTAGCCATGTAAGTTATGTGTTAGTATTTCAATGATTATGTCCAGAACGATATTACCCAGCAAAATGTGCTTCGAGGGCGGGCGACAATCCGTGCCGCCAGCCCCCTACACGGATTGTCGCCTGGCGACAATCCGTGTAGGGGGCGACAATCCGTGCCGCCAACGCCCGTCACGGATTGTCGCCCCGAGCAGGAGGCGACAATCCGTGTAGGGGCGACAATCCGTGTCGCAACATATCTACTTGGATTTTTTTTTTATATACCTTGTGTCAGAGTGAATCGTTATAATAATTCTTCCCTGTTCCAGACTTATGAAACTCCACCAAAATGCAATTGCTGTGAAAATTCTGACAAATAATCCACAACAAACACTAATTTGCTCCGTCGACATAGCTCTACTTGCATTTGCGGACATTTGCTACTCCCCAGTTACATCGAGGCTTGCTGACTTTCTGAAGTTGCATGGCGGTGACCAATAAAAACAAAACAGAAGAACAAAACCGCCCCAAAGCTCTCTCTTTTCGATTAACGCCCATAATACACATCTGCTTGCCTATTTTGTGTTTGCTCATTAGTTTGTTTGAATTAGAACAAGGAAAAGTAGAAATTACGCGGTGCGTAATATATGTCCCCGCCGGAAGTAGCATTTAGTAGCAAAATGTACAATATAGGTAAAAAGATGAAGGTCAAAGGTCAAAGAAGTCAAAGGTCAAAATTCTATGTAGAAGTTTTGAAGCCCTCACCTAGTGCCATCACATAAAGCAAACGGAATCGAAATCGGGTTAGAAATGGCGAAGGAGTAGCATTTTGTAGCCAATGTACGATATAGGTGAAAAAAATCAAGGTCAAAGGTCAAAGAAGTCAAAGGTCAAAATTCTGTGTAGAAGTTTTGAAGCCCTCACCTAGTGCCATCACATAAAGCAAACGGAATCGAAATCGGGTTAGAAATGGCGAAGGAGTAGCATTTGGTAGCAAAATGTACAATACAGGTCAAAAATCAAGGTCAAAGGTCAAAGAAGTCAAAGGTCAAAATTCTGTGTAGAAGTTTTGAAGCCCTCACCTAGTGCCATCACTTAAAGCAAACGGAATTGTAATCGGGTTACAAATGGCGAAGGAGTAGCATTTTGTAGGCAATGTACAATATAGGTCAAAAATCAAGGTCAAAGGTCAAAGAAGTCAAAGGTCAAAATTCTGTGTAGAAGTTTTGAAGCCCTCACCTAGTGCCATCATATAAAGCAAACGGAATCAAAATCGGGTTAGAAATGGCGAAGGAGTAGCATTTTGAAGCAAAATGTACAATATAGGTCAAAGGTCAAGGTCAAAGGTCACAACTGAAATTCTGTATAGAAGTTTCAAAGCTCTCATGTAGTGCTATCATATAAAGCAAACAGAATCAAAATCGGGTTAGAAATGGCGAAGGAGTAGCATTTTGAACATTTTGATCACACACGGACGCACACACGGACACACGGACGGACGGACGGACGGACACACGGACACACACACGTACGGAGCCCGTTTCATAGTCCCCTGCTCGAACTCGTTCGGCGGGGACAATTAATGCTCGTTTTTCATATATCTTTTGGTATGATTATCATGGCACTATCTATTCTATTTTCTGTCACTTTATCCTTTCCATTAAGTGTCGAAGTAAATTTGCTCTGAAGAGTGTTTCGTATTTATTTAGTAACATTAAGTCACCCGTTTTGCAGAATTATTAGTATTAAGAAGGATGTTTTGCTATCTCTCGTTGCGCTCTTAATTTTGCTGAATATTTAGATATCTCGCTATTGGCGTTTTGGTACTTGGGAGTTGTTTGTTGAAGTGTCTAGGTCAAAATGATATCGAAAATTTAATGTTGGTGATGATATTGTCCCTGATTATTTGAAGTAGTACAGAATTATTTGATTACGAATATAGTAATCATGATGTTAACAAAAGGTGACAGATACAATTTCGCAATTGATACTGTCCTTTGAAATTCCGGTTGTTTTTTTTTTTTTTTTTTTCATTTTCACTCTTTTCCCCTAAATATTCCCCAAAGTGTTGATCGCATAGTTGAATAACAACTCTAAGAACACAAAGAATGCAACAGCTCGCGTGTGTGCAATTTGGGGGAAGGCCCTCGCATTTGTTTATGTGACAGTGGATGAATTGTTATTATCTCCAAAATAGCAAAATTTTGGAGAGGGAGGTGCTCCGCTGACACTGAAAATTAAGTTTTGCTCATTATAAGTTTGATATCTTGTCTGATCACCTTCAAATTTGATGTCGTTTCCCGAAACTTATTACGCATATACGTAAACCGTTTGTGTTAAAGTATTTTGGTTACCATGGCAACAAATAAACATAAACGAGTTCCGTTTCACATTTGACCCTTTTTTAGCTTCTTGTTACTTATTATCTTATGTATTCACAACGTGAAATAATAAAATTTTATACTTTTAAAGGAAGTATTCAATTATGTTTGAAAAAGCTACAGCGCCCTCTTGTGTTTTGTCTTGATTTTTTTTTCTGTGGTAAACACAATTTTCTTAGGATTTGGACCTGTAAATGCTCCGAAAAGGTTAAAATGAAGTTCAAATATGTCTCAATATGTCTAGATAGAAATCAACAGCAAAAAATAGTTGCAATTTCGCCTTAACTGCCCGACATATGTCTTAAAATTAGATAATTTGATATTATTTAATGGAATTCTCTTTATTTTCTTTGTATTTTGACAAATTGCTCCCTCTTTGTGGTTTCCAAGAAAAGTTTTGATGGTGCCATTTTGTAGAGTATGTCTTGATTTACATCTGTTCCACATTTCAGAGCAATTGATAGAAAAATATTGAAATTATAGAGGGAGCGGATTGTGCCCTCTATGGTTTACCGAGCTTAAAAAAGGTATTTGGAGTTCTGAGGGTTAAGGGCTGATACTGAGACTAAGCTACTTCTCTGGAAGTGCTATCCTAGCAAAATATCATCTACAGATACATACCATTTCAAAATGCATTAGCAGAATTTGTCCCTTTAAGTGGTACCAATATCGTAAAAATCTGGTCTTGGCCCATGGACTAATATTTAATCCCCGAAATTGAGAAATCTTTGGAAAATATTCTGTACAACCGAAAATGATCGAGCTATTTAAGTTAGTGCTTTACATGACCCCCTTATTACAAAGTGGTACGATATAATTATAATTTAACGTTTCTTAATGACAAGTACAAATGCATCCCTGGATGCAGAGAACTCATTTGGGCCATTATTCATTTTACATTTTCATCTCCTTGAGGATACATACTCAAAAGGTATTGACACTAAAATCTGATGGAATGTACCAAGGACGCCATACCCTCCTCCTCCAAGTTTTATTTTTCCTAGCTAGTAAGTCTCCAAGAATACATTTATGTTAAAAAAAAAAAAAGAATATACAACATGTGATACTCAAGTAAGCTCTAGACACACTGGTTCTCTTGTGTTTTTTTTTTTCTTCCTTCAAGTGGAATGTTCCTTTTCTTTCTTTTCATTGATCTATTTTCTATATTCTTGTACCTTCTTACCTTGTGACTTAAATATTTTTTTTTTGTATGCATGCTATGTTCGTCGTTTCATTTTTTATTTTTTTTTTTATCTTAACGGTAGTGAATCAGGGGAGAGCCGGGCTGAGACCCCTCAAGAAATCAAACCACTTTTTTCACAAAAGAAATCAAATTTCTACACAGTTTTGTTATGAACAGATGAAGTACATGTATACATTTCTGCCTTCGGCCAAAGACCATGACAACACCATGGCCATGACCTTTAGACTAGAGTCCCCCAAATCCCTCTCCCTTTGTGATTTCTACTTAGTACTAACTCTACATTATTAAGTTGACTGCTGTTATTTCCAACAGAAATACTACTTATGGACGATTCTAAATCACCATGGAAAATACCACTGATCATTTTGTGTTACTAAATGGCGCAATTTGCCATTTGACCACTGGGTTTGTATTTCGTGTGAGTTTGATGAATCTAAATTCTAAAATTTCACCGTGATCACATTTCGGGCGGTATTGCTGGCTCGAAGCGTTAAAATGAAAGCAGGAAATATGATATTGACAAGGAAATCCCTAAATTTCTTATTTGTTAGAAATCTAAGTGCATATATCGCCTGTTACAACTCTTGGACAGAGTGCAACGATATTTCTTTTCTTGTTCTTTTTTTTTTTGTCATAACAAACTTGAGATAGGCCTACTATGCAAACTAAATGTGGTCACGTGACTACTAATTATCTAAGAAGCTACAGAATGTGATCTCATGGTTGAGTTTGCAAACATTCACATCATCACACTTCTCTAAGAATTCATTTAATTTGAATCAAATATTCATTAAATTTCTATGTTTTTCGTGTTTAAAAAAAAGGACTTTGAAGTTTATCAGCTCATGTGATCGTGAAAAAAAAAGAAACGTGTTGCTCAGAATATCTCCAACATGTAAGTAAAATTGATGTAGTCAAAGCGTAGCCTTACCTTGCATCACCAACAAATATAGGACAATGTATCTTTATTCCGCCTTCAAAGAAGCTCTCTGAAATGGAAGAGGTAAGTGTACAGTTATTTGGCATACTGTATTCATAACAGAGCACAGTTTCCTTGTAAAAGTTACGGTAATCTGAAATAGTTACAAGTTCGCAATCGTTGTTTGACACATAATCGAGTTTACTGGAAGCTAGGTTAGTAATTTTTCAACTCAATTGTGTGGGAGTATAGCCAAAATTTAGTGCTCACCTTCGCAATTAGTATGTGTATAAGTTATTCTACGCTGCTTTTGCTTGAAAGAATTCTCTCTTTAATAAAAAGATCTTCTTAAGAGCTTAAGAAGTTCACCGAAATTTATGTATCAGTATCGTCAATGACCAATGAAAGCCTCGAGACTTTCAATTAGCCTAATGATTAGGCTAATTTCGTGGCAGGTATGTTTTACGAGTGAGAAACAAAACGATATAGAGATGCATTATATCTAAATCAATTCTTACGCATTCGTTTCTGGTATTCATCGGTATCAGTCGCGTAACTGTTGAGGCCTTGGTTGTCGAATAGTATAATGTGGTCAGTCAGGCGATACGAAGTTCGTTTAAGCGTGTGACTTCCGCCCGACATACCATCCGTGTCTTTCGATTCACCCGAGTGTTCGTGGTAAGTACCTGCAATATAATTATACCGAACAGCAAATTACGGTCTATTGGGTAATGTCATAGAGTCACGCAGCACATATTCCACGCACCGATCCATTGTTTTACACCTGTCACGAGTGGAGTGACAGACGCTCTCCTCCACTGAGGTTAATTTGCATAGAATTTGTAAATAAGCACTTCAGTATGTAAATTGACGCAAACTCTTTAACATGTCAATAGAAGACACTCCAGACCGCTCTCGGTAGAGCCACGGTAGTGCTATGTGTGGCAAGGAGCGGCAGTATGACATCAGGCCTTGAAGGGGACATCACGCTGTGGTGCTGTCTCCGTGACACCATTGTATGAGAATGGCCACTCGCTAACAGTGGCAGGGGCCGCCACCCCAGTCAGTATTAACTAGAGATACCCACAGATAGTGGTAAGTGCATTAATTCTGAAGTGTTTATGTATTTGATTGGCATAATTCGTTTGTGTAACGGATAGAATCTATCCAAATTGAGAGTGAATTGTGATAAAGGTTTCAGTTAATATGTGATGTAGATATAATGGTTATTGTTAAACGCTTCAGTTAATATGTGATATAGAATATAGAATGGTTGTTATTTATGGTTGCATGAGCCTGAATATATTTTGTATAATGAGGTAATTTGAACGTCAGTCAGGACGTGAATGTAATATGAATGTGCTTCAGTGCTCTGGCTTGAAGTAATGTGATTACTTTAATATTTGAAGGGTTTCCGGGTTTCCCGAAGGGTAAAGGACCCACTGGTACTGCAAGAGGCAGGCACATAAAAGGCGTACGTCGACTGTCGACCAGCTCCGAGGCAGTAAAGGGAACATAGACTGTCGACTGAACTTCATTCCTGGATGCTGAGGAGACATCGCGAAGACGTCCGTCGGGAGAGCGACCACGCGAACGGCGATCGCGAAGAGTTGCTACGACAGACCACGCAACAGTCCATACCAGCACCAGCGTAACGGGGCCCCGTCGTCGACCGACATCGTCATCGACCTGCATTGTCATCGTCATACGTCGTCATACGTCGTCATAAGCCATCGTCACACAACGTACATCCGTGACAGCCATTCGAGGTGAAATTAATCCAATTTGAGTTACTAAGAGCCAGAAAGCCACTGAGCAGGGATAATTTATGTTCGTTTTTTCTCTTTTTATAATTTGCTGTAAAACCAAGATTCACAGTTATAGACAATTAAAATATTTGAGTTAACTGAATGCACACTGTCTCCTCCGATTCGTCTTGTATGAGTTACAGCCTGCCAACAGTTCTCAGAGGTTATGAAAATTTCTTTGTTCCGTTTATTTCCATATAAAAGGATGGAAATCGGGCAAATTCTGTGACAACATCAATGTAATGAACGTGAAGCATGCAGACATTGCACTCACACATTTAAAATCACATATACACATAAAACATCCACACTTTACATGAAACATCTGCATCTGCAAAATCTTTCATAGTTTCAAACACTCTGGAATAACTGATACGTGGTGAGACGTGGTGAGACATGATGACACATAAGTGGTGATATTTTCATCTAAATCTCTCCTATTCTATAACATTTCAACCTGGACGGTCGTTGTGCTCCTGTGGGATAAAAATGTGAACAAATCTACCACAAGCTGGATATCGAGAGACATGTTCTGCGCCTGAAATAGCAAGTTTTGCTGACAAACTGAGTAAGTCCAGCGTCACATATCTGAATGTGTAGTCCCACATGTTGCGATCCTTCGACTTCGCCACTTGATTGAAGTTTGCGACAAGAATGTTGAGTCCCAACTTTAAAATGGTTTGATACATACCGCTACGATCAAGTCTACTATATACTTCGTGTGGCATTTTACACTTCAAGTCTTGTTTTGTGGTTCTTGTCGGTATGAAATACATATAGTGTTTTGGTTGAGTGTTTCATATGCCACAGAGATATATGCTTTGACATTGTGTGCTTTTTTTCGACGCCATCTTGTCTTGAAACCGAACAATGTCTAAGACATCGAAGCCTACGGTCGAACAAATAGAGCAGATTGCTCGTGACATAGTCAAAGAATCTTTTCAGAGCAAGGCTTTCGTAGAGGCAATTGAGTCAGCGGTGTGTAAGGCCATTGAAAAGAAGCTTGGAGAGTTCGTTGATCGACTTGAAAAGACCGAGGGGCAGATAATAGATTTGGAGTCCAAGCTCGATCAGAGGACAAAGGAGGTGTCTTCTCTCACAAAGAATCTTGAAACACAGGCTTCTGTCGTCAAGAAACTGCAAGACAATCTGAACACCTTGGAACAATACTCCAGACGCAATTGCTTGATGGTATTTGGAGTACCGGAATCAAAGTCGGAGAACACAACAGAGGTAGTCCGCGGCATATTTTCCCGACACCTGGGCATCCAATTGAAGGCTGATGACATCGACAGGTCGCATCGTATCCAACCGCGACAAGGGCTGGAAAAAAGTGGAGGCAACAATCGTCGCAAAACACCTACGAGACCGATCATCGTGAAATTCACAACGTACCGGACACGTAGCGAGGTCATGTCACAGCGACGACGTTTGAAAGGGACAGGGATCGGAATCGACGAAAACCTCACGAAGCAAAACTCCGAACTTCTCCAATCTGCGAAAAGGGTACCACAAGTCAAAGCCGCATGGTCGTCAGACGGTCGCATCCTAGTGCTGGTCCCAACTACGAACGGTGGAACAATGATACGACAAGTTCATGACAAGGAAGACCTAAATAGACTCTAAGACCCCCCCCCCTCTTTTTTTTTTTCTGTAAAGCAGTTTTATAGCAGTAAAAGAAAGGAAGCCCCCTTTGTTATTTTTATGGGACCCAAGTATCCGTGTGTTGGTTGTCAAAAATCTGTTCGAAGTAATCAAAAGGGAATTCAGTGTACGCGATGCTCTCAGTGGCTACACATAAAATGTGCTGGTATATGTGTTAAAGATTATGATAATCCAAATGTTGAGTTCTGGAACTGGAAATGTTCAAAGTGTCAATTTACCTACCTTCCGTTGAACACTTCAGTAGAAGAACAGAATATCAATGATGAACTATCTGATAATGATGAACTATCTGATAATGATGAAAATGGAATAATTCATTCTCCAGTAAAAAATTCATTACATTTTGCAGAACTGAAGGGCAAAGGTGTCAAGATTTTACAGTTGAATATCCGTAGCTTACTACGAAATTTATGTGAGATAAGGTGTATATTACTCGAAAATGATGTGCAAGTCTTAGCTCTAAATGAAACATGGTTAGATGATTCTGTCTCGGATAATGAGCTCAAAGTTGAAGGCTATAATCTGATTCGCAAAGACCGAAATAGAAATGGAGGTGGCGTTGCAGTGTATATACGAGACGATATGAAATATGAATTGTTAAATCATCCATACATAACAAACCTTGAAGTAATACCAATCCACATAAGGTTTGATTATGAAAAGGCAATTACATTTGTTACATGGTATAGACCGCCAAACATTGGAAATGATACATTTGATTTGTATGAACAATTCCTGACTTTTGTTGATTCTTTTAATACTGATATTGTTATCATGGGCGATTTAAACTGTGATCTATTAAAAACGCCACCGTCAATACAAACTAGAATGTTAAAACAAATTAATGATATTTTTGCATTACATGAAATCAATGTTACGGAACCTACACGAATCACGCGTAACTCAATGAGTTTGATAGATCATATCCTTACAAACAATCCAGAGATGGTTAGTACGTATGGTGTCATTCATAATGGTCTGAGCGACCACTCGATGTCTTATTTGTTATGGAGATGCAAAACTGCTAAATGTAACCCGCGTACGATAATATACAGGAAAATGACAAATATAGATACTGAATTGTATTTTGATGATTTAAGAAACCAAAACTGGAGTATTGTAGAAGATACTTCAAACCTTGATGATGCTGTTAAAGTGTGGGAAGAGCTTTTCCTTGAGGTAGTGAATAAACACATGCCAGTGAGAAAGACACGTGTCAGGAATAAATACTCACCCTGGATGACTAATGAGATTATTGTATTAATGAGAAAACGAGATAAGTTAAAAGGAAAAGCTAAAAAGGTACATATGCGTATTTTGGATGGAAATGATGAAAATCATAAACATATTTTAGAAGCTAATTATGATGAATTATGGGAAGAATACAAGATGATAAGAAACAAAGTTACTTCTCTGATTAGGAAATCGAAAAAGAATCACTATAAAAAGAGGCTGACAGAAAAATTTAGGCCAAATCAACCATGGGATGTGTTGAGGGAATTAACCTCATCAGGCAGTAGACCTAAGTCGCCTGATTCAGTCGATGATGATATTACACGAGTTAATGATTTTAATGATTATTTTGCAAACATTGGTGTAAATCTGGCATCACAAATTCCTCATGTACAACGATGTATTGTAAATGAAGTTTCAACACAATCAAGTTTGACTCTGCATGTAGTAAATGAGGAAGAGGTACTTAAAGTCATCAAAGGACTCAAAGCGAAAAAGTCAACTGGTCTAGATGGTCTCTCAGTTAAAATTGTACAATTATCTGCATCTGGCATAGTGCATTCACTTACTTACCTTATTAATCGGTCACTGTTAGAGGGCATCGTTCCTCATCGGTGGAAATGTGCAAAAATAATACCAGTTTTTAAATCTGGAGACAAATCCCTGCCTAACAATTATAGGCCGATTTCAATTCTTTCACCTCTCTCAAAGGTTCTGGAAAAGATCGTCCAGTCACAGCTGTCTCTCTACTTAAAACATAATAGCATATTGAACCAGGAACAATCTGGATTTCGGTCAAGACACTCAACTGTCACATCATTGTTAAAGGTCACGGATGACTGGTATCGGGCCATAGATGACGGTTGCTATGTCGGTGCAGTCTTTATTGACCTACGTAAAGCGTTCGACACTGTGGACACAGATTTGCTTATACAGAAGCTTTGTAAAATAGGGGTGTCGAAGGAAAGTCTAAAATGGTTCGAAAGTTATTTGAAGAGACGACATATTTGCACTCAGATAAACTCGACAAAATCACGATTACAACAAGTTGATCACGGTGTGCCTCAGGGTTCAATTCTCGGGCCACTGCTGTTTATCATTTATGTCAATGATTTGGTTGACTATATTGAACGATGTAAAGTAAATTTATATGCAGATGACACAGTGTTGTATTGTTCGGGGAAAAGTGTAAATGAAATAGAGTGTGTATTGAATTCTGACCTGCAGAACATATGTGACCCGCTACAACAAAAAGGTCCTAAAGTCGCGCTCGGTCGAAGCTGTGAAAATCGAGTTTGAAGTCAGAGCATCATAATTTGTCAAAACTTACGATTTTCTGATTTTGACGTATTATTGGAGTCTGACATGTCTTCTATCATCTGTCGAAATTTTGAAGCGAAATGATGAAAGGAAAGTACAAAAAATAGCGTTTTTCTGGGCCATGTTTTTGGCGTTTCAACGAAGCAGAAACCGGTTCGAAAATTTGGATTGAGCGCCACAGATAGGCTCCGCCCATAACAACGACCAGAGTGATCTCATTGGTCAGTTTGCTGCTTGCCGCTAACCGAAGCGTGAAGCTCGCATACTGCCAAGTCGACTGGTGCGTGCGGGCGGGGTGCGCTATGCCCAACCGCTTCTCCTGGCATCCTGGTCACTGATTGGTCGGTGAGGAGACCGCCGACGCTGTGCTTGAATGAGCATTTCGGGGGTTGCTAGGGTTTACCTTCTATTGTCCGGAGGTGAAAATTGACTAGCGTGTCCCTTGATCGCGATTGCGTCGCAAGGAAAACTTTTAGGGCGCTTTTCTCGAAACAGTGATTTCCCATACGTCTCGACATGCTCTCTTTTAAACATCGATATCTCCGCAGCCGATTATTTTTATGATTATTGTTACATATCAATTTAAAGCAGAAAGATTAGGGAATTTTGTCATGCAATTTTCAAATAATCGACCTCACCCGACTTTAGGATCATTTTGTTGTAGCGGGTCACATATATGAATGGATGTGTTTAAATAAGATTAGTGTAAATTGTGAAAAAAACAGTATGTATGTTACTGGGTTCTCGTTATAATTTAAGTAAATGTAATAAATTACAATTATTTATTTCTGGAAATAGAATAGAACAGAAGGATGTTGTGAAATACCTCGGTGTTATGATTGATCAACAGCTGAAATGGGATATGCATATAGACACAATGTGTAAGAATATCGTTAAAATGGTGAAATTTCTGGGCCGTTTACGCAGTTATGTAAATACTTCAACTTTGAAATCGATATATACAATTTTCATTCTCCCATTATTTGATTATGCCGATATTATTTATGGATCATCGGCGGTAAAACACACAGATAGATTACAAAAATTACAAAATAGGGCACTGAGAATAATTCTTCGAGTGAACCCTTATAAATATGTCTCAAATCAAGAAATTCATACACTGATGAACATTCAAACATTAGAATCCCGGCGCAAAGATCATTTGTATTCCATGACATTTAAGGCCGTAAATAATATCTCTCCATTGTATTTAAAAGAGATGTTTAGATTTTCCGATACGCCATATAATCTTCGTTCTGTTGGTACTCTTGTTCTTCCAAAACCCAAAACTCAATACTGCCGTAAGTCTTTTAGTTATAGAGGATCGTGTTTATATAATAGTATCAAATTTTTCACTTGAGTATGTTTGTAGATGTATTTTTTTTTCTTTTTTTTCTATTTCATTGAAGCGTAGATGTACCCATTTGTTAAATTCCTTGATTTGGCTTATTGCCATCATGGTAATAGTGTTCGTATAACTGTAGGGTAGTAGAGGATGTTATTTTAATTCTGTTTAGTGTAGTTTTTGTTGATACAAGTTTGCATGTTAATTTCAGATACCGAGTGTATTTTCTTCTGGACCCCTCGGTAGAACAGCTCCACCATGAGGGCGGAGCTGAGTAGGGCTATCCAGCCGCAGTTTCATGTACTTTTTTGAAGATGATCGAAGAACTGCAGCCAGAAGAGTGCTCACAAGCAGGCCCTATTGAATTTACCTTTTCATGTATAAAGACGGAACAAGCGAGGGCGCCATCACCAAAAACAATAGGCCTCTTCATCTTACCATAATACACCTTCATGCCAAATTTGAAGATGATCGAAGAAGGACTGCAGCCAGTAGAGCGCTCACAAGCAGCTAGACCCTATTGGATTTACCTTTTCATGTATAAAGACGGAACAAGCGAGAGCGCCATCACCAAAAACAACAGGCGTCTTCGTCTAACCATAATACACCTTATGCCAAATTTGAAGATGATCGGAAAAGAAACGCAGCTGGTCGAGCGGTCACAAGGAAATCTCTGCGCTGGCGGCGGCGGCGCCGGCGGAGGACGCGGACGCGGCGCGACGAGGCCAAATTCATCGTATCCTCCAAACTCTGTTCGGGGGATACAAATATACTAGATATTAGATTTATAAAAAAAAAAAATCCCAGTTTTGATCCTCAATATTTCGAAACCTTTCAGAGCCAGGATGACTAGGCTTCTAGTCTCTTGCTCTAAGGCGCATGAATGTTTTATTAATAATTAAAGACCTGAATATAAGAACGACCCAAGTCCAATTTTTGGCCAAATTCAGTTTGACATGGGAAGTTGTAGCTTATGCATGGACTCATATTGTGTATAAATGATAAATCCTAATTACCCCCGGAAGTGCCTGAAATGAATGAGTTAAATCTTTTATGAATGTAAAAATGAAGGACTTGGGTCATTCTTATATTCATGTTATAGCGCCCTCTTTCATCCTTCTCTCATCTCCATAGCAGAATATCATGTATATGATTAAAAGAGCGACCCAAGTCCATAATTATGATTCAAAGAACGACCCAAGTCCATCACACATAATGGCCTCTCCACAATTAATGTGATATTAATTGTCATGATAACATATGTTCTAATTTGTATATACAATGTTGCCTTGCTATCACAAGAATATTATTGGACAAATAAAAAGATATTTTGTAAGTTTTTTTAACTTTACTCGAAATGGTCTTCCATGGACTTGGGTCGTTCTTATATTCAGATACTCAATTGAAGATGGATTGCCCTGGGCGCTGCTAGTCTGAATTAATGATAAAGGGTAAAATGCGTGCATATTAAAAAAAAAGGGTAAGCACATGTTGCCATGTGATTGGATACACTGCATTTCAGGATGAATTTAAACCAGCTGTGACGGTGGAATTTCTCGTAGATATAATAAAAAAAAAAAAACATTCACACCCTGGCCACTGTCTGGGTGTTAACAAAACACTCCCATACACACCGACCTACCCCTGTGCAATGTAAAGAGGGTCGTACACAGGGTTGAAGACGGAGCAAAATCTGAACCCTTACTCAAAAATTAATTAAGAAGTTCATGAATCTGATTTATGTTTTCATTTCTAAACTACCTCCAAAAGAATTGTACACTCAGCTTTTGCTCATATCAATGTCATTGTTATCTGTTAGACCTATGTAGTATGAACTATTAAAGATCAAAAATGGAAAATGTTTTGTTTTGTTTTTTTTTTTTTTTTTTTGTAACACCTAGTATAATAGGACATTGTTATCATGGAATCAAGCAATCAGAATTCGGGTCCAATGAATATAGGTCTAAATAAAGCCTTTTTTTTTCCTCAAAACAGTAAGCCAGACAAGGTTTGCTGTAGTACATAGTAGTATGCTCTGACACTATAAGCATTATGTTATCCGATTAGTCGTTAGCTTCACGCGAGAGACTTCCATATTCACCAGTTAGGCCTACGTGATTTGCTTTAAGGTTGCTTCCAAGTAAACACAGAACGTTTTCAGAACGTTTCCTAAACTTTTTTTTTTAAGATTCCGTACGTCTTCGTATAAAATTGACCTTTTTTAAAACGTACATGCCTGCTGGCAAAGCACACCTTTTTTGGGAAAACGTTTTAGAAACGTCAGTGGACGTTACAAAACGTTTTTAGTATGTCAGCAATGTCTTCCTTCTTTGGAAACGTCCACAAAACGTTTTTATTAGGTCTGCTACGTCGACTTCGTCTTTAATGAACGTTTAAAAAAACGTTTTTGTTTCGTCCTCTGTACGTCTCTTTATTATGAATATTCATGCAAAATTATCAATATTCACATTAAGGTGTGTGTGATCTAATTTTAGTAACCATGTCTTCATGCGTCAAAACATTTTTGTGGTATATAAAAGAATACAGATTCATCAATTAGAAATAGGGTGTAATATAGGTGGTAGGACATTAGGAATAGGTTAGGATAGGATTATATAGGTTAGGATACATTAATCTCAGATTGCATCTATAATCTCATAACTATGATTTTTATAATACCCTATAAAAATGCACATTAGACACTCTTAAAAGGTTTTTTGGACTTTCTAGACGGATATGGAAGGTTCTCTGCACGTTCTGGAAACGGTCATAAGACTTTTTAGACGTTCTTAAAACGTTTTTTGAACGTTCTAGACGGTTTTCAAAGGTTTTCTGGACGTCCGCAAAACGTCCAGAGAACGTTTTGAGTATTCTTAATAGGTTTTACTGACGTCCACAACGTCCACAAGGTTTTCTGCAGGTCCTTAAAAATGTCGAAAGGTTTTTTAATTGGTTTTCTAAACGTTTAAAAACGTTTTTATAACGTCCATTTGAAACGTTTTAAATACGTCGAAACCTTCCACAAAAAAGACGTTCTGAAAACGTTTTGAAAAAACGTCCAAATAACGAACTTGGAATGTTTCAAGAACGTTTAGAAAACGTTCTTGTGTTAGCTGGGTTGTAATGTATGCAAAGAACATCATTCTCATAGTAGCAGGCAAATTAGAGTCCACTGCAGAATGCCTTCAGCAGTAATTCTCAAGTGGGAAATCCACCGTCATGATGGCTTCCACATACAAAGAATAATACGTATTACGACGAAAAAAAAACCCTATTAATGGATTTTCAATACGATCCCGGGACATATCGGCAAAAAGGGCACGGGACGATGGGTTTAAGCCAATCCCAACCGGTCTGAGAAAACAGCTGACGATCGAGGATCTGGGTCATGAAGTGTCAATAAGATTGATCGTAAGATTGATCTTATGATTGATACGATTCCAAAAAGTTACGGTCGATCTCCTACCAAATATGTGCTTTGAATCAAATGTAAGTATCTTTATGAAACAGCCAGACTTAGGATCAGAATTGATCTTACGCTCGATTCGCGGAGTTACGCTCAATGAATCCAGAGTAAGATCAAGATCAATCGTAACTCTTTGTGAAACAGGTCAAACATACTAGTAAGTAAGATTTCTAGGTGCTGGCTGAGATCCCAGCGGCTGTCGTTGCGAAACTACTGTACGAGGTTCCCGACAAGCCACACCGCCTTGGTGTCATCAATAACGACAATAAAGACAATAACGACGGTCAAGTGGACGGCGCCTAAACTGCTATGGTAGAGCTGAAACCACTGCTTACATTCTCGAGATCGATGAAAGAAACGTGCTCATCCCCTAGGTGGTGTACAGTCACCGAGAAATCCGACTTAACGTTCAAGGTGACATGTCTAACTGAAGCAAAGAATATCAGATCCTGGTCAACGCTGATAACGAGGTGGACTACAGTCAGCCCAGCGAGGTTTCGCAAACCCATACAGCCAAGTCTCCATTCGACGTTCTTGGAGCACCCGACACACCCATTTACTGACGTCTGCGTCTATGGGCAATTCCGCGGTTAGTAACGTTACATTTGAACAAATTTAGATATTTGTTTTTACCACTAAATTACCATTTATTCATTTCAAGTCAAAATTATGTCAAAAACATGTTCATCCTTCCCAGGTTTATGATACAGAAAAGAATGAACACAATCCAAGAAATATTAGAATTGCTATAGCAACTTAAAGGGCTGGTTAGTAACGTTACGAAAAAAGGACATGACAAAAATATCAATGTCTTGTAACAAAAAGTGTGCAAAAATTCAAGTTACTTCAAACAAAGTGTTGCATTAATTTCAGTTATTGCATCATGACAAATGTTCATGCAATTTTTTTTAGCAGTTCGACCGATAATTTTTTAGCTAGACCCCCAAAAGCATGGTTAGTAACGTTACGGTTAGTAACGTTACATTTGTCCGGAGTAATTCCGCAGGTCATTTCACCCTTTTGTAATTGACAAAATGTCACATGACTTCTGGAGTATTTAAATGTATTCATCTTTTACCCTTTAGCAAAACTTTGAGGAAAAAATTTCAAAGGAACCCACTGTAATTTGCATTTAAGTGAATTTCAGCCTCCCCAGTCCCACATGTACATTTTAAATGATGGTTTTAGATCTCGCAAAATCAATAAATGCGAAAAATAAAATCTACTGAATTTGAAAGACCCTAATGATTGGTGAACATCCATGGCATTAGTTGATACCTAGATCAAAGGGTAAGATAAAGAGGCACATTTCTTTTATCCATGTCATGTCCACCTAACTGCGGAATTGCCCCTATGATTTCTCTCAGAGTCTCGTCGTCAGCTGAACGCCATCGAAAGACGAAGGTGGCTTACCTATCCTTGGGTACTATCAGTGGCGTATCTAGGGGGGGGGGGGGGCAAGGGGGGCACGTGCCCCGGGCGCCACTCCTTGGGGGCGCAAAAAAACGAAAAAAAAAAACGAAGAAGAAGAAAAAAAGGGAAAAAAACGAAGAAGAAGAAAAAAAAAAAGAAAAGGAGAAGAAGAAGAAGAAGAAGAAAAAAAAAAAAACTCGCCCCGAAAGGGGGGGGGGGGAGAGTGGTGGGGGGGGGGGGGAGCAGAAAACCAAATCAAACAAGATAAAAACAAAACATGATGATGACGCGGACAAAATGACAATGTTTATTGTGTTCACACAAAAAATCCATGTTCTGTGAGCTGAAATACAAAAATTTTCGGCTCGCTCGCTGCGCTCGCTCGCCAAAATTTATATAAAAAAGAAGATAAGAACAAAACGTGATGATGACAAAATGACAGTGTCTATTGTGTTCACACATGTCATTTTATATTTAGCAGGCAAAATGTTTCACGGAGCAGCGGCTGCAATTTCGTTCTGAAGCGATCGCCAATTGGATCAAAAGAAGGCGCCAGCGGTTTCGAACATACGGGGGGAGGGGGCGCAAAAAAAACCCGAATCAAACAAGATAACAACAAACCGTAATGATGACGCGGAAATATACCATTTTTCGGCTCACTCGATCGTACTAATTTAGAGTATTTTTTTCAAGTCCTCATTTTGTTGGTATAAATCGTTATCTATAAGTCCGTCACTATATCTTGATTAGAATTGTAAGATTTAATAAGCAAAAAATGACAAGAGTTTCATGATTTGTAAGCTGAAATACAAAAATTTTCGGCTCGCTCGCTGCGCTCGCTCGCCAAAATGTGTATATAAAAAAAAGAGAAGAAGATAAGAACAAAACGTGACGATGACGCGGACAAAATGATAATGTCTATTGTGTTCACTCATGTCATTTCATATTTAGCAGGAAAAATGTTACACGGAGCAGCGGCTGCAATTTCATTCGTTCTGAAGCGATCGCCGATTGGATCAAAAGAGGACGCCAACGGTTTCGAACATACGGGGGAGGGGGGCGCAAAAAAAAATTAAAAAAATAAGAAAAAAACGTAATGATGACGCAGAAATATACAAATTTCGGCTCACTCGCTCGTACTAATTTAGAGTATTTTTTCAAGTCCTCAGTTTGTTGGTATAAATCGTTATCTATAAGGTCGTCACTAATAAGCAAAAAATGACAAGAATTCCATGTTCTGTAAGCTCAAATACAAACATTTTCGGCTCGCTCGCTGCGCTCGCTCGCCAAAATTTATATAAACAAAGATAAGAACAATACGTGATGATGACGAGGACGTAACTATACAAATTTCAGCTCACTCGCGCGCAGGAATTTAGAGTATTTTTTAAAGTCCTCAGTTTTTTTGTATAAATCGTTATCTATAAGGCCGTCACTATATCTTGATTAGAATTGTAAGATTTGGTAAGCAAAAAATGACAAGAATTCCATGTTTTGTATGCTGAAATACAAAAATTTTCGGCTCGCTCGCTGCGCTCGCTCGCCAAAATCTATCAAAATTCATAACATTTAAATCACCCTCAAAAGATCCCTTTTAAGTGCTTGAAAAAGCATCATGTGGACTTTGTTTAAAGTCCCTACCGGGATGGTGTTGGGGTTGAACACTTTTTCAGAAATTAGGGGCGCAATTTTCGTGCTTGCCCCGGGCGCCGTTTTCCCTAGATACGCCACTGGGTACTATGTCGAGCTAAAGGACAAGTTCAGCTCAGGTTGACAGCACATGAAATCCTTTCCGATCATAAATCTCTATAGCAGGGTCTACATTGTTACCAAAATCCCCCAAGTTGCCGGATGCGAATTTCATGTCATCGCTCTCAACAAGGTTCGCCTACCCAGTGAGCCAACAATGCACGTCCAGGGACTACAGTATGCAATGTACAACGTGACAGAGAAGTCTGTGGACTGATACCTACCGACCTGATGTCTGACTGGCTACTTCGTCGAGAAATGCGAGGATGGTATAATTAGTTAGTGGGGATCAACCGAACCGCCTTGCGGGAAGCCAGATTTATAGTGGGCGATTTGACCCTTTACCCTAACTAGGCCGGGGGAGGGGGGCCTCCGACCCCCCCCCCC
Source organism: Diadema setosum (assembly GCF_964275005.1). Classification (NCBI taxonomy): domain Eukaryota; kingdom Metazoa; phylum Echinodermata; class Echinoidea; order Diadematoida; family Diadematidae; genus Diadema; species Diadema setosum. The sequence continues at coordinate 22,565,227 of NC_092690.1, read as the reverse complement.
CTCGACTTTCCGCGCGATGTATTGCTAACGCGAAAGGCTATCGCCGCAACGTTTCATGACTTTTTTCTTTCGAGTCTCCTGCATCTTTGACACCAAATTTGCGATGCCCGGCGCGTGGTTCCGAAGTTGCGCATAAATATGTACGTGCATGTCAGAACAAAAATTGCTAAAAAACGTGAATTCGTGCACAATTTCAATGCAAACTGCGCTTACGGGCAAATTTTATAAAAGTTTTATCGATAAAAACCAATGAATAGCATATTTTCTTGTTCGGAACAATGTCGCCGATAAATATCATTGAAGAAACAATGAAAAACATAAAGTCCAAAAGAAATACATAGGAAATTCAAAAAATAATAAAATACTCAAGAATATTTTTTTCTGATGGCACAATTTTTTTTCTCTTATATTTGCTCAGGACAATAAAAAGAATAAATACCAAAAAATGTGACCATTTTGAGCTTTATTTAGTGATTTATACCGAATTGTCTTGATTTCATGCATCATCAGCACAAATTAGCATAATTTAGCATAAATGATCATTTAGTTTAAACTTTTAGAGTACATCATAGGCAATGTGTGTGCCAATGTGTGGGCGACGGCCGAGATCTGGAGGGGAGAGGCCTGGGAGCCCCCCCCCCCCCCCCTGCAAGTTTACGTTCTGAGTCAGTGCAGAGAACAGAGCTGCCGTCAAACGACTTCCCATCAAAATAAATGTCGCTGATGTTCCTAATATGCAGAACAAACCTATCTTCTCCGAAGGACTCGATGGTCCTCAGCAGGCAACCACCCATCTCTGACGGTGGACGTGTCATCACTGAACATATCGAAGAGAACAAGGAGCCACACAGTTCACAATGGACACCTACGTGAATCTAGACCAGGCAGGATTTGAGCTTTAAGATCACATGTCTCCAGCAGAATTACACAGTATTTTTTTTTTCAAATGTTTTTGCGAAACAATGACCTCGGTCACAAGCACATGTGATTACGGTAGTTGTTTCTTTTTTTCTTCTGTAATTGTCTACTGTATAACACAATACCTGGAAAAAACATAAATAAAACCAACAAAGTGCAGCGAATTGTTTGCCTAACCATGTATGCTTGCAATAAAATATAAACTTCTCCAAGGAAATGGTAAGCAAGTTATCAGGTTTTTTCTACTGCTCTATGGTATCATGATTCACAATGATACAATGTTGATATGATGTTATGTTTTGTCTCAATCCAGCCTCCACAATATCTCAAAAGTTAGTAGGGTAACTTCAATACAAATCTTGCTTACCGACAAAATATCAGAATAAAAAAATATACAAGAGACCCGCGGGTCTAGCGCTCACCTGAGTATCGCAAGTTCACCTTTCACGCAGTCACTAATCTAAATTATTCACAGCTTTACTAAAATTTGACCAGGCATTCTCAAGTAGAACATGAAAATGTACAATAAGGGCCAAAATTTTTAAAGATTCCTTAATTTGGGGGCATTGGGGCCCCCTGGGGCCCACTGGGTGGGGCATGGTGCCCACTTTGATAAATTGAGATCCTGACCCCCTAGGGATGCTACCTGCCAAGTTTGACGAAAATCCATCATGAGGTTTTCAGGAAGAAGATGAAAATGTACAATTCAGGCCCCCATTTGGACCTTCCCAACCCCCTCCTCTCTGCCCCCAAGAGGGGCACCCCTGGATCTGCCATGAACAAACTTGAAACTACAGTCATTAATGTACTCACTCATAGTATTATCTTAGCTTATCTTAGAGAAGATTTTTAAAGATTCCTTCATTTTTTTTTGTGGGAGGGGGGGTTGGGCCCCCCTGGGGGCCCCCTGGGTGGGGCATGGTGCCCATTTTAACAAAAGGAGATCCTAACCCCCTAGGGATGCTACCTGCCAAGTTTGGTGAAAATGGGTCATGGGGTTCTCAAGAAGAAGATGAAAATGTACAATTTAGGCCCCATTAGGACCCCTCCCCACCCCCCTCCCCTGGGTTCCAAGGGGGGCACCCCTGATTCTGCCATGAACAAACTTGAAACTATAGTCATCACTGTACTAACTCATAGTATTAACTTAGCTCTATCACTTCTGGTTCTAGAGAAGAGGATTTTTACAGATTCCTTAATTTTGGGGGGGTTGGGCCCCCTTGGGGGCCTCCTGGGTGGGGCATGGTGCCCATTTTAAGAAATTGAGTTCCTAAACCCCTAGGGATGCTACCTGCCAAGTTTGATGAAAATCGGTCTTGGGGTTTTCAAGAAGAAGATGAAAATGTAAAAAGTTTACGCACGACAGACGACGCACGACGGACGATGGACGACGCACGACGGACGCTAGACGAAGGGCGATCGCAATAGCTCACTTGAGCCTTTGGCTCAGGTGAGCTAATAAAGTAAATAAAATCTTGATGAGATGATTAATTGAATTGTTTTCAAAACATTTATACTTTTTTAAAGTTATTGACAAGTACAACGCACTGACCTCTGTTTCTACAGTCTACTGGCCGATTTGTCTAGAAGAAGGTACCAGTATTCCAGTATTCATGATATACAGCCAAATATAAATCGTCAAAAATGGACTTATCGGTTTTTGCAAACAAACTCTTCATATATATATATATATATATATATGAAGGGTTTGTTTGCAAAAACCGATAAGTCCATTTTTGAAGATTTTGAAGTACGATCTCTGTCATAAAGTACAAAATAATACCTTTTAAATGATATATTGGTCACTACATATAAAGGTATATTTTTGAAGTTATGGTCAAAAGAAGCAAAAATTTTCTTATTATTCTCTTTATTTTTCTTGACCTTTAATCGCAAATATCTCCATTTGGTAAATATGGACTTATCGGTTTTTGCAAACAAACTCTTCATATATATATATATATATATATATATATTGTATTGATATATGACAGTTCTTACGGCAGTGTATTACCTGTCAGGGCGAAAACTATCGACTTGACGAAGGCCGACTTGCCAACTCCCATCAAACCAAATATCCCAAGATTCGCCTCGTTCACGATAACTTTACTTCCCGTTTCACCTCCAGGCCTGTAGTCACGTATTTGTTTCCTCAGATTCTCTAATGCTTCCACTGTGGCGATTAAAGAAGGGAGGCATAGAGAGTTTGAAGATGAAATGATTCTTCAGACTGCTGGCATACAGTGTATATTTAAATAGGATCGTATACTTTTGGTTGAGATGGGACTTTATCTTTCCAATTTTTGTGGATAATGAGAAATCTCTCATAACACCCAAATTGTGTCTCTCCCATTCGCGTAGAAGAAATTAAAGTTTTTCTAACTCCCGGAAATTCATTCACCCCGCCTATGACCCTTGACCTTGTGGTGATCTTCAACTCCCCAAGGGACATTTACCATCCAAGTTTGGTCACAAACGGACATAGGGATCAAAAGTTATGAACCGTAATCGAAACGCGACGTAAAAATTTAACATTGGGCCCTAAAGGTTTGTTGACCCTTGTCTGTGACCTTTGACCTTGTAATGACCTTCAACTCCCCAAGGGACATCTACCATCCAAGTTTGGTCACAAACAGACATATGGATTAAAAGTTTTGAGCCTTAATCAAAAGGCGTGGTAAAAACTTAACATTGGGCCCTAAAAGTTCGTTGACCCCTGTCTGTGACCTTTGACCTTGTGGTGACCTTCAACTCCCCAAGGGACATCTACTATCCAAGTTTGGTCACAAAGGGACATACACATCAAAAGTTATGAGCCATAATCGCAACGCGCCGTAAAAACATAACATTGACCCCTGCCTGTGACCTTTGACATTGAGGTGACCTTCATGTTTGGTAAATGTGTACCTTTGTATAACCACTCTTTCCTCCAAGTTTGATTGAAACTGTAGTCCTCAGGAGAGAGTTATTCAAGTTTTTGTAGCGTTACGGACGGACGACGGACGGACGGACGACGGAAGGACAGACGCCGCGGGTGATTCCTTAGTCTCCCCACACTTCCGGTGGGCTCGACAAAAAGCACACAGTTCTAAAGGAGATAAAAGTTTATTTGATGAAAATGGGTCTTGAAATGGCTGAAATATGCGACAACATAATGGTCCTAATAAAAGTAGGACCAACTTTTTGTTAAAACCACTGTTTTACTTTTTGAAACCGATTTTCATCAAATTGAATTTGAATTCTTCTTAGACCTGTAAGCTCTTTAATAGTTCATAAATGGTTTCCAATAATCTCGGGGAAAAATGTTAAAATCTGATTCCTCCATCTCAACCAAAACTATGCTATCTCTTTAAATGTATATATAGGTAAATTTGTGATGTCAAAACAATACAAACCGATCACAACCAGCCAACCTTTCCAGCACCATCCCCGTTCCTTACCAACACACAACACATACTGCTCATCCACTACAAGAAAATATGCTTGCTCTGCTGTCATAACTATAGAGCCCAGTCAGGGGCGGATCCAGGGAGGACCGCAACCGGCGCACGCCCCCCCCCCCCCCCACCCCTTTATTTTTTGTTGAAACAACAGAAATAAAAAGACAAAAATGGGGGAGGGGTGCGTGCACCCCCCCCCCCTATAATTTTGTAAACGCGCCCCCTCTTTACGGAATTCCTGGATCCGCCCCTGCCAGTGTCAATAACTGCCCCACACTTTGTACGCGACTAATCCGAAATCTCGAAAATCAACCATCTTATTCATGAACGATTATCAATTATACTCACATTTGTGGTAGGCCTGATTAAATGATATACTCATATTTATGATCATATCACTCACTCTAATGAACCAGAGATAATACATCAGATGGAGTGATATCACACATACATTATGCATCAATTAGCATAGATTGGCATAAATGAGATTTTTTTTGAAAAATAAACTTTACAGTTTTGTAGATTACGTCACAGGCAATGTGTGCCCCGATTGTAGGCTCAGTCGCGTGGTCGACGGCCGAGATCTGGAGGGCCTGTCGCCCCCCCCCCCCCCACCCCATCCCCAGTGTTCCTCTATCCATGTATATAGCCCGGCCTAGTTAGGGGGAAACACGTCGATAAGCCTACAACGGCCTATGGATGTCCTAAACTGTGAAAACGACTGTTCTATATCTCTCTTTCTCTCTCAATACTCTCCCGATGCTTTACAGAATTTCGATATCTACTATTTTTCTCAGGGAAGCTTACGATCTTTCATGCTTACAAGCGACATTATGAGTCATGATCTTCAAACTCCATCACATCCTTTAAACTCATCATGCTCAACTGCTCTTAATGTACAGCTGTAATTGATATCGCCATCGTTATTTCAACAATCACTGCTCTTAGTTTTGCATTGCATGGTATGATTATCAGCATACAATATATGGATTGTGACTGGTCGCAATAATTCGTATGCTGAATGTATTTTGATTCACTCTGTTTTCAATGCGACGCAATAACAGTCTAATATATTTGTCACATCGATATTAATCAAAGATTATGACAACCACTTGCTCTGTCATTTAATTGTGACAATATTTAATTGGTAAGAGAGGTGCACTGGATTCAGTTTATACTCACAAAAGAAAGTTCAATATGTTCATATTCACCCACGGGAGCCTTTTCAGTGCTGTTGTTCACCATTACCTCATCATTGACCGGTGTTTCTACGTAAAATATTATGGGTGGGGGAGTCTAATGAGTCCATCTTGCTCAAGCATGCAAAACTTAGGATTTTAACTCAGGATCTCCTATTTTAGAATTCGGAGTTTAGACAGATGTCCACTACACCACAATGCTCACATGGATATGAACGTATAGTTCTTTCTCTGTTGGTAGTTTTGCCGGGTCGTTTCTACTCCTTCATTTTACCCTTTGTTCTTTTTTAATTTCAGGGGCAAGGAGGTAGAATCTTTTTACTTTATAAACGATAGTGCGTTGATCATGCACTCGGCAAATAATCTCAATGCGTTGTTGTTGTCATGAATGTTCTTGTAGAAGAGAAAATGTAATAAACTGTTGGCGAATCAACCTTTTCAGCAATCTATTCTCGCCATGTTATGATCATGTGATACAGCAGTAAATGTGTCGTACATTAAATTTACAGCCTTGGCTGTAAATATGAATACCTCAAACAAACGTACCAAGTTCTGTTCTATTGTCTTCGCAGTCTCGACTCCTCTGGTAAGCACGGTGTCTAAAGAAGCTAAGGCAACAATAATCTGCGAGATGATGCCAAGAAAAGTATAATTATACGACAATCATTTACTAATTCATCAGCTACACCCATTACTGTAAACGCTATCCATTGATGGGTTGCTTGCAAAATCAAGGACTCTGATTTATATTCCCCTGGTAATACAAACTGGAAACCACATCAGTTCTCGACATTGACGACAGCCCGTTGGCCCGGGGCCGCAAGAAATAGGTGTCGCGCCACCGAATGATTCGTGGCCACTATCAGGCCATAGAATTATCATTTGTGAGGGGGTACAACGCTTTCATTTTTTTTTCTCATCAAAAATGTGGGAGCAGGGGTCGACAGCCTAGACTCGGTTGCCAGCTTGTCGCTAGTCTTCAAACATCTACTTTACAGCAACATTAAACAAAGCTATACAATATTTTTTTTTTCTTACAAAAAAAAACCAAAACATTTTTCTCTCCAATAATTGAACTATAGATGTACCTCAAAGTTGAATACAAACATTTCATGAATATGTGGCGTCGTGGGATATCATGTTTATGCCTCAATTCAGTATTTGATATATCTCAGTTCAGTATGTGGTGTTTGAAGCCCTTTACCATACCTACCAAGTTCCACATAGTTGTCACGGAATCTTATAATCATTTCAATTTTGGATAAACTATGAATGTTTTAACCTTGTGATTAATTTTTCTTTTTTTTTTTTTCTGCCTCACATCTTACTCACAGTGTGTGGTATTTGAGCATGATATGTATTATTCCTACCAAATGTCACATTTTGTTTTTTTAATATAAGGCCAACAATGTCATAGTCGAGAAATCTTCTGTGTTGGTTCATACCAAACTATGTGTAACTTTGTCCAACGTTTCAATTTGTTTTTGATGTCATGGCAATAAATGCATTTGGAGGAATTTGGACATATCCTTGAAATTTAGATTTGCATTCTATTTCTATTCCATGGTGTCATTCAGTAATAAACGGTAATGTATTGCGTTGTCATTTCTTGTGTTGTGTTGTGTTGTGTTGTGTTGTGTTGTGTTGTGTTATGTTGTGTTGTACAGTGTATTGTGTTGGGATGTTGGCTCCTATAAGTGAAATCAATGTCGTCATACCGTTGCTGTAACAACACTTAGCATTGCTTTGAAAGACGTTGAAAATGGTCCACATGTATCTACCTCCTCTGTGTCCATTATCTCGCTCCTTACGTGTGCGTTTAAACACAAGAAACAGCACGACACCTATCAAGACAATAAGAGGTATCGCGATTATTGCGATAATTGTGGCCTCAGAAAGTCCTCCTGCACATGACGATGAAAGAAGAAGGAAAATGAAAAAGAAAAACAAAATCAATTTCAAGCATAATGACTATATATGTGTGTGGAGACGCAACGGCATTTATACTAGCTTTGGTATACAAATGAACGAATAAATATACTAATAGCTGTAATCTTTGCGAAATGCACGTGGTGGGTGTATATATATTATACACGTGTGTGTGTGTGTGTGTGTGTGTGCGTGTGTGTTTGTTTGTGCGCTACATGGAAACATATTTTCGTGAATTTCAATCAATCAATTCATTCATGAATTTATTAATCAATTCATGGAAGTCCTAGTAATGCCATGACAGCTATCAATATGATTATCTGCCAGACCACAGTAAAGGTAGACGAATAAAATAGCAGACATAAGATGATTGCACATAAGATGAAAGAACTTTTCCGCTCGCCAAATTTGCACATGACTTCATCGACAAATTATTTTGGATGCAATGCAAATGAGTCGATTACTGCAGTATGTCAATTGCACAATAAAAGATGTTATGACATTGTCATCTTCTCCAATTTGAATGGTTGTCTGCTTCACATCAACTTATTGCCTTTTTGCATTCTTATATATCAATACAATTAAAGTAACCAGAGACTCCTATTCTTATATACATCAAATAACTTAGTCCAAGTTTGAAATATAACATCTCAATTCCGGTAGACTTACTTTTCCCAAAAGAGACCATATATAGTGTCCCATGATCTAACTGCACTCTTCCATGTTCGAACTTCCATGTGAAACTCGCATTAGAGTCGGACAAAATACAAAGTTTGTTTGCGGAATTTACGAGTTTAATCAACAGCAAGTGGTCAAGAGCGTCGTATTATGCAAAGCAAATGGGAAGACAATGCAAATGAAACGCACAAACTTGAACTTCATTTTCCTCCTTGAAATCAGAACCAAACTAGAAATGTCGCTATGGCGACTGATGCCTCCGCCATAATGCATGATTCTCCCAATAGGCGTATAGTACGATGTCTTCACAATGTGTGATCCATGACAGTTTCACATAACTGGCAAAATATTGAAATGACAGGTTTGTCAGAAATGTCTTGAACTGGGTTTGCTATAATTTTCTAAGAGTGCAGGTACACATATTTGGGGAATCTTGGGAAAGTTTATGCAATGAGTAATTTCCATGGTACGAAGAAAGAGTGTGATGACAGTACAAAATAGATATTTTTTTTTTTTTTTGGGGGGGGGGGGCATTGAAACCTGGCCTTTGACCCTTAACCTTTGACCTTCTGGCTGGAAATTTCCCGGAGAATCTCCATTAGGTAATGCATGTGTTAAGTTTTGAAACTAATAATGCAAGCATTGCGTATATACTAATATATGAGGGAAATAGTAAAATTTTGAGGAGTTGACCTTGACCTTTGACCCCTGACTATTGACCCATGACCCCTAAATTCCCTAGATAATCCCTGCCAGACTGTACATGCATATGTACCAAGTTCCACGAAGATACATTGAAGTGTGGGTATTATGGTGCGGGCCTATGATGAAATACCTAACTAAATTATTACTCACCGAGTGGCTAACGGGACTTGGAGCTTTGGGCACCACCAGCAGGAATGGTAGGCGACCGTATCAGTAGTGTGGAATGCACTAGGGCACCAGAAGAGGTGTTTAGTGTCCTTGTAGGTTGTATTGCACTTCCCGAAATAATATGGACTAACTCCGAATGCACTTAGGGTGTCCGAAGACGACAGTGTCCCATAGAAATATGTACAAAATATCCAGCGGCTGCGTGGAGTATCCTCCGAGTGCCGCGGCTAGCACAAGCGAGGGTAGAGTCGATCCACCGCTGGAGTGCTGGATAGAAGAACTGCACGGTCCCTAGCTGGTTGTGGTAGAGTCTGCACACCACAGATCACGCGCTAGCAGGACAGAAGCAGCGATGTGATGGGACGCAGATCGCGTTGAATGCAGCGATGTAACGAGGCGCCGGTTGCGTTGAATGTAGCGATGTAAAGATCCCCAGGTTGGAGTGTAGCCTGAAGAAAGGGCGAGTCGCGATGAAAAGTAGCGAATGCCGCGAAGTACGAAATCCGGGAAAGTGTAATAATCCGTATTGTATAATCCGTATGAAATGCCAGTCCACGGCGCGAGGTATCGTCAGCGCGAGAAGACGTGTGAAGTACATACGGACATAGTATGCGGACGTGAGTGACTCCAACGATTAGAACGTGCTCTCAGTATGAAAGCTAATCGTGAAGTGAGGAAGCGTGGAAAATGAAACAGCGTGGTCGGAGAAAACATGTCACGGACAGGAGCTTTGAGAGTGGTAATTGGCTGATGGAGATGCGTAGCTTGTCACTAATTGGTAGCTTGTTTCCGTGACAGAAAAACAAGGGGTGTGTTTATGAAAACCCGACTACTGTTGGAATGTGAAATACGCGTACCTCGGCACGATGACAAAAGCGAAGAATGTAGTGCGCACCTGTCGTGTGTCGGCGCACAAAGAAAGCTCGCGTGGATGTCGACAGAATGCTGGGTTGTCAGACAGCATAATTGACAGCAGCCAGACAGTAAAAATACCGAGATATTGGAAACCGCTACAGAAGCATTTGAGAGAAAAGTAATATTGCAACATTTTCACCTAACCTTTGACCTTTTCACCTTTCTTATGACATGAAACTCTCTCTGGAGAATTTTTACGCAGTAGTCCACACCAAGTTTCAAGAAAATACCTTCGGGCATTGCATAGATATGGGGGAAATTGCAACATTTGTAGAATTTGACCTTGACCTTTTGACCTTATAGTTTGACCTCTTGCCAATGTCACTAAAATCTACTCAACTAATTGTCCCATCATACATCATCCTTGGACCAAGTTTGGTGAAAGCTGCTTCATCCAGTTTTCAGTTATCACGTAAACAGATAAATTTTAGGATTTGACCTTGATCTTTGACCTTTGACCTCTGTCCGATTTCACTGAAAAACTAATCAAGTAATTGTCCCATCATACATCATCCTCCAACAGAGTTTGGTGAAATTTGCTCCATCCAGTCTTGAGTTATCGCGTAAACGGATACAATTTCATGATTTGACCTTGACCTTTGACCTTCAGCCGATTTCACCCAAAATCTAATCAGATAATTGCCCCATCATACTTCATACTTGGACCAAGTTTGGTAAAATTCCAGGAAATATTACTCAAGTTATCGCGTAAACGAAAGCGGACGGACGTACGTACGGACGGACGGACGGACGGACGGACGGACAACCTGAAAACACAATGCCTCCGGCACCACTTCGTGGCGGAGGCATAAAAAGGGACTTCAAACATTCAGCATAAAATTATAACCTTGAGCTGCATTGAGTCAGCATTGGTGAGTCTTACGAGAAGGCGAATACGGGAGGGGTTATGATATTTACAATACGGTCTATGTGTTTTTTGTGTTTATTTTTTGTCATTTTATCAAGTGAAGGTCCTACCTGACTTCAAGTTAACCGTTATCGTTGCATTTGCAATCCCCTGAACAGCTTCTCCATGAGCACTGCAGGTGAAGTTTTCGCTGCTACTCTCGGAGCTCATTGACACGTTCGCACAGATGGTTTGGTCGCTGGTACCATCCTCCCGTCTCTCGAAGGACGCTGGGAGTAATCTAACGTCTGACTTCCCAACCACTGTCAGTGACATTGCGACGTCCGGTTTAGTCCCACGTACTGTGCACGAGAGCTGGAATTCTCGGCTGTTCACCTCCTTGGTACACTGCTTATCCCCTTGACATCTGTGAAAGCTAGGATGGCTCCCACGGGCTGAGGTGGTCGACAGCACACAGATAAAGATGACAGAATCGGACTAAGATTATGTTAATTATACGATGCATATGATTTGCATAACTTTGAACTTCTTTGTCAAGAAAAAATGTTTTAATTTTGATGAAAAAAAACATAGATAAGATGAGATTTAGATCACCATGTCTCCCCCTTAATCTCTGCAAATATGCTCATGAGTCAAATGTGTTTTATTTCAGGTATTTGTACTCTCTCTTCTGGTATAGACACGAAAACTAATGAAATGAGATTCACAAGCAGTATGTCAACAGGAAACACATACCATTTACAGTTAGTTCTGTCGAGTTCCCCCAACTCTTTGAGTCGTACGCGAAAACTTGACAAGTAAGTGTCGCCTCGTCCAGAACACTGACTTCACTAATCGTCAGGCTGAAGTCGTTTTCCATGCTGTATCTACCATTCCCGCCAGACAAGGAATGGAAGGTACCGTCTGTATAATTCGCCACAACCTTTCCACTGGATTCATCGACCCACCGGACCTGATAGGGCGTGTAAGGAAGCTTACACGGCAATGAAGCGGTCTCCCCCTTCCAAACTGCTAATCTCGTTGTTGTCCGTACTTCAAATTCTAGATTGGAAAATAAGGAGATATTTAACGCTTTTTTGAGGGAACGCTACATTTCTGAGAGTTTACAAAAAGAAAAATGTTTGAGAAAGAAATTGGAAATTCAATACCACCCTTTCTTCAAATCAAACTAGGCTTATTTTGTCCTGTGTACGATGAATTAATCGTATTGAGATTAGGAGGGGAGAGGGAGGGGGAGATAAGCTCAGAACTGTATGAAACGTAAGTAGTGGCATACTGTAAAGGAATCTATGGAAATTTAAATTAAATAAGCAAGAAAAAAATGTGGGGCATCATTTTACCTTTAAAAACTTATAAGAATGTCCTCTAACAACTGTTTCATTGTTACCATCATTATCATGATAATAATTGTTTCTGAATCATCATTGTCATTAGAACGCGGGGGGGGGGGGGCATTTTTGCGTGTGTGTGTTTTGTGTTTATTTTCTTTCTTTTTTTTTTTATACGCGACGTTTATATTACTTTATTGTGTCTAATCTCAGTATCAAATTCGTTCAAGGGAAATGTGTCCCCCGCCCGCATTAAAATAAGAAAAATCCTTGGACGTCTTACCCCATAGTTTTATATTTTTGGTTCGTAGCATACCAATTACAATGTACATAATTCATGACTCTGTGAAAAACGATGAAAATGTGACTTGGATTTTTTTTTTTTTTTGCAAGCAATTGCGTTGCTGAAACCAATACAGATATTTTATATTTCCTCACCGGACAGTGCCGGAGGTGTTTAGTTTCCTGACTCGCTGACTTTGTAATATATTTCTTGATACGTGTCCAACTTTGACCAATTACCTTCGTTTTATTTTCACTTGGAATACGGTTAAACACTCAATCACGGGTTTTTGTTTAGACTCATCTATGATTTCCGTTTGTTTTCATGTTTCTTTAAAATGCTTTACTTCTTATATTCGCTTTCCAAAATGATCGCATAAATTTGTGTTAACTACAAAATATCCTCACTCCAGGTAAACATTGTCAATTACATCACCACCGTTCCCCCTCCCCCTATACGACCAGGAGCTTAGAGTGCCATTGACATTTCATGTGTACAAATGGTCAATGGTAATAACAGTATAAGAGTCAATCAGAAGATTGAACATGATAACATGGCAATAAAGGTACAGTTTGCCCGATGCCTGCCTTCCTACATGTAACACAAGTCGTCACCAACAAGTTACAGGAACATAGAAAATAAGTATGAAAGAATTTAAACAATACGAAGACAACACAGAGGCCCATGTGTTTCAAAACTTTACAACACAAAAACAAAAATATGAAAATGAGTCAAATTAAAGGGGAGCAATGGAAAGGAAGGTAACACGAGTATTTTCAGCAAAGAAAGAAAGAAACTTAAAAATCTCAGAGATTATAGGAAGTCAATATGTGACAGCTGTCGGCATTAAGAAGAGAGAAAAACTCTTAAAGACCTAATAAAATGGTTTAGGCATTTTTTTCTCAATGATGTAATAATATTAAATGTTAAATTCTAAGTAATTCTATGGTTGTGCGGGTTTTTTTACTGTTCTGAATTTTGTTCTATATTTGTTAACATAATGGATGCAATTTCCTCGGTTTTGGAAAACTTGCTATACTTTCACCGCATGCGGCGCACTATCACTTCTAAATTGTGATGACGTCTAAGAACGGAGTCGTTCACGACCAGTCTAGCCGTAGCCAACGAGCTGGCAAGGCTATGCTAGCGCAGCGCAGCGACAGCCGGCGCGCGGCCGGCGGCTGCACTGGCTATAGCGCTGGCGGGGGAGCGAGCTAGCGAGCGCATAGCAGGTGCTGCGCTGCACTATTGTCATTGGCTAAGCCTTTAGACAAAAGAATATTTAATGAACTGTATCGGATTTAATACTGCCAATAATACAGATTACAACTGTGGTACGCTTGGATATCCATTATTTTCGGCAAACTCGTGAAATAGGCCCCACCACTGCGTGTCTGTACTATAATAGTTAATACTACGGCGACTCGCCTGTTTCAGCCCCACCGTGTGGCGTTCATCTCGGTAGGTAAGCACGGCGGTGGGGCTGCCTTCCACAGTGAATACTCGTGAATGCGGCGAAAATGACTTCATAATATGGCCCTCGGCTCGACTAATTTAACGGCCAATTTAACCATAAATACAACCCTACCTAACCCTAAACCCTAGGAGGACCTACCCTTGCTTGCTATAAACGCACGGGTACGGTGCACGCGTGACTGCGGTGGGGCCTATTTCACGATAGCCCCACCACCACTGCGTGTCTGTACTAATACTACGGCGACTCGCCTGCTTTATAGGCCTAGACCTACTCGTGAATCCAGCCCCACCGTGGCATTCATCGGTCACGGCGTTTGGGCTTCCTTCCACAGTATGATTTTTAGCATAAAACAAAAACTACTCGACCAAAATTGACGATCATTCTTGGTATCGTTTTTCTTAGAAAATGACGCATCTAAATTACTGATCATATTGCAGAAACTGACTATGGGAAACTGGTTAACGTGTTAGGCTTTTTTTTTTTTTTTTTTTTTTTTTTTTTTTTTTTTTTTTAGCCACGACCCACCCTGTAATAACATATCCCCCTAACCGTTAATCGTTAGAGTGTAGCCTCTGTGCTACTACCAAAGATTCTGCTATTACTACTTACTAGTCTACTAGACCTAGTGCCGTAGTGGTAATAGTACACTACTTGTACTAGTAGTAGTACTAGTAGACTACTACTACTAGTAGACTATTATAACTACTAGTAGACTGCTACTAGATCTACTACTAGACTACTACTGGTACCCAGTGGTAGTTTAACTTGTAAGCGCCGGCCGACGGGCCAGGCCACGGCCGGGACGCTCCCGCTTGCTTGCTGCGGCCGGAGTAGCCGCTCACTTTGTGAGCGAGCTGGGCCTGTTCTTCTAATCTACTTACTAGACAGTTACAACTTACAATGTCAGTCATGTAGAATACAGTGTATCCTTTCTAACGTTAAACTATATGGGGGCATACCAGACATACCACTCTGTATTTCCCAGGCGATCGTTTCCGTGAGGTCTATTCTCGGGCTTGGTGCCATGTTCATACGCTCTTGCACTGGCGCTGGCAGCGGGGGAGATGCAGCTGGTTCATATCGGTAAGGTGCAGCCCCACGATAACGTTCTGGTTCATCGGCTGCCTCTCCCTCCCCATCTTCCCCTTCAACTTCATGTGCCTCCTCTTCCTCTCCGCTATCGTCAGAGCTGCAGTCTCCATCATCATCATCAATGTCACTGTCGAAGTTTACCCATATAGGGGAAGACATTATGCTCGAGGTACCAGGTATCTGTGCAAGCTAACTTAGTAATAATGTACGTGGTAATGCGTACATGTCGACAGTCAGTGTGTCGACCGGGAGCGCACATCCCGCGGGGCCCGGGCCTGGCCGGGCTAGCTATCGTGTACGCGCGTGTACCAAGCTAGTAATCTGAGTGCTTGTGCTGAGCGGCGTCTGCTAACTGAGCACAACTCCGTGCTTATACGTCATCAATCGGTTCAGGGGTGTTGGTCACGTGACTATCTTTTTCGCAAAAGCTGCAACGGGGTCCTCCAAAAATGTGATATTTGGGGGAGTTTCTAGAAGCAATGAAAACCGGAACGACACTGACAACATATTAACATTGATAATCATGACATATATTTTACATTTCTTTTGCATATTAAAAAATTTTGCAAGCATTTTATTAGGTCTTTAAGGCGCTCGCCAAAACATATTGACGTAACAGAACTTACCACGCACAGTGACTGTGGTAGTATTGGCGTGGAGCTCCGCTTTGTAGTTTGAGACACGACAGATGTATTGTCCGGCGACGTTAAAATCGACAGGTTGTTTGAATACAAGGCTGTAGTTTTGGCTTACTAGTATGTCCACAGAACCGTCATCAAACCTTGTTCCACTCTTCCGCTGATTGTGCCATACTATTAAATCCTCTGCCGTGTCGACAGTGGCACCTGTGACGGAGACAGCAACCGGAAAGAGTTACCATACAGCCTTATATGTCAGGAAGAAGTTTACCAGTTCACAGTCACTATGGAAATGACTTAAATGCTCAAAGCTGATTGGCCATCATCTGGCTGAGCTTGCATTTGTCGTAAGAAATTTTCAAGAAACAGGACTCCTGTCCTGTATTGTATCAATGGAAGAGTGACCCTTTTCATAGAAAGAAGTTAATTCATGATATGAAGTGAGGTGGGACATGGACCTATGTAAGATTAAAGACCGCCCGATCTGCACTGAATCGCTTTCCAAACTGACTCTCGAAGTAGTGTAGTATAATCTAGGTTCATTTGATACAAAACTCATTTTTCCTTCAAGATAAATGATGAGGTTTTTTTTTTTTTTTTTTTTTTTTTTTTTCAGGGGAATATTAAACATGCCATGAGAAAATATAAAACATACCTTCATTTCAACAAAAAAAGCTTGCATGTGAAACCCCCTAAAGCTATCCTGAAAATGAACAGCCTGACATCAGCTTACCCATCTTTGAAATAGCATGCAATCAGGTATGACGTGACTTATATAGACAAAGCAGAAAGAGAAGATAACAAACTTTCAAACTTACACGAGAAAATTGAAAACGCAAGCCACTTACAATGATGCACAACACACAAGATATAAAAGTGGGATCAATTGGACCTCTCCTATCCGGACATGTCGGGACCGGCACTCATCCGGATAAGGGATTAGCCGGATATGGGAGACTCAATGTTTATTACGTGCAGCTGCCTCCCCAATGGTAGCTACACATGTACACTGTACTTTCCTCTCGGACTGTTACATGTACATGTTAACTATATATTGAAGGTAGCGTGCACTGAAACTCTTTCTTTGATATCACCGAAAAATGATATCTACTGGCGTTTTTTTTTTTTTATGAAATCAATTTGTTAGTATTATGCCATCTGAGTCTGTGTAAGAATTTTGTTTGAGTTTGAAATCCCTCTTGTTACCGTTTTAGATTGAAAAAATAATAATAATCATAACGCCTAGATCGCATCCTGATAATAGAGAGATCCGGATAAGGAAGGTCGGATAGGAGAGGTCGGTCTGTATTCCGAGTTATGGCGTTATAATAATTTGACATTGTAATACCCTTTTTCCAGTAGACCGCAATCGGTTCTCCTCGGAATAAACAGGGAAGACTGGCCATTTGCTGCCCTTCCCAGAAGGCAATGCGAGGGGTCGTCCAAACGACGTCTTCCGGTACGGGTTGGGATATCACTTGCCCTGTTACAAAGACGAACAAGGACGAAAGTGAATCAATAGAATTGCTATTTGGAATGTGCACAATCAGATCAAATAATGCTCATCATTCGTTATAATATATTCTATGAGACTCTCGTCCTATCACACTCCGTATACAGAATACTGTGTCAGGTGCAATGGCATACCACATATGTCCAGTAGTGTATGGGGGGGGGGGCAAGGGGGGCACGTGCCCCGGGCGCCACTCCTTGGGGCGCCAAAAACGGAAAAAAAAAATGAAAAAAATGAAGGGGGAAAAAAAAGAAGACGGGGGGAGGGAGCGGGGGGGGGGGCAAAAAACCAAATCAATTGTGTTCACACAAGAATTCCATGTTTTGTAAGCTGAAATACACAAATTTTCTGCTCGCTTGCCAAAATTTATATATAACAAAAAAGAAGATAAGAACAAAACGTGATGACGCGGACAAAATGACAATGCCTATTGTGTTCACATATGTCATTATACATTATTCAGCAGGCAAAATATTACACGGAGCAGCGGCTGCAATTTCTTTCGTTCTGAAGAGATCGCCGATTGGATCAAAAGAGGGTGCCAACGGTTTCGAATATACGGAGTGTGGGGGGGGGGGGCGCAAAAAAAAAACAAATCAAAGGAGATAAGAACAAAACGTAATGATGACGCGGAAATATACAAATTTCGGCTCACTCGCTCGTACTGATTTAGAGTATTTTTTCCAAGTCCTCAGTTTATTGGAATAAATCGTTATCTTCAAGGCCGTCACTATCTTGATTAGAATTCGAAGATTTAATAAGCAAACAAGGAAAAGTAGAAATTACGCGGTGCGTAATATATGTCCCCGCCGGAAGTAGCATTCAGTAGCAAAATGTACAATATAGGTAAAAAGATGAAGGTCAAAGGTCAAAGAGGTCAAAGGTCAAAATTCTATGTAGAAGTTTTGAAGCCCTCACCTAGTGCCATCACATAAAGCAAACGGAATCGAAATCGGGTTAGAAATGGCGAAGGAGTAGCATTTTGTAGCCAATGTACAATATAGGTAAAAAAATCAAGGTCAAAGGTCAAAGAAGTCAAAGGTCAAAATTCTGTGTAGAAGTTTTGAAGCCCTCACCTAGTGCCATCACATAAAGCAAACGGAATCGAAATCGGGTTAGAAATGGCGAGGGAGTAGCATTTGGTAGGAAAATGTACAATACAGGTCGAAAATCAAGGTCAAAGGTCAAAGAAGTCAAAGGTCAAAATTCTGTGTAGAAGTTTTGAAGCCCTCACCTAGTGCCATCACATAAAGCAAACGGAATCAAAATCGGGTTACAAATGGCAAAGGAGTAGCATTTTGTAGGCAATGTACAATATAGGTCAAAAATCAAGGTCAAAGGTCAAAGAAGTCAAAGGTCAAAATTCTGTGTAGAAGTTTTGAAGCCCTCACCTAGTGCCATCATATAAGGCAAACGGAATCAAAATCGGGTTAGAAATGGCGAAGGAGTAGCATTTTGAAGCAAAATGTACAATATAGGTCAAAGGTCAAGGTCAAAGGTCACAACTGAAATTCTGTATTCGAAGTTTCAAAGCTCCCATGTAGTGCTATCATATAAAGCAAACAGAATCAAAATCGGGTTAGAAATGGCGAAGGAGTAGCATTTTAAACATTTTGATCACACACGGACGCACACACGGACACACGGACGGACGGACACACGGACGGACGGACACACGGACGGACGGACGGACGGACACACGGACACACACACGTACGGAGCCCGTTTCATAGTCCCCTGCTCGAACTCGTTCGGCGGGGACAAAAATGACAAGAATACCATGTTTTCTAAGCTGAAATACAAAAATTTTCGGTTCTCTCGCTGCGCTCGCTCGCCAAAATTATCAAAAAAGAGATAAGAACAAAACGTGATGATGACGCGGAAATAAACAAATTTCGGCTCACTCGCTCGTACTAATTTAGAGTATTTTTTCAAGTCCTCAATTTGTTGGTATAAATCGTTATCTATAAGGCCGTCACTATATCTTGATTAGAATTGTAAGATCTAATAACAAAAAAAATGACAAAAATTCCATGTTTTGTAAGCTGAAATACACAAATTTTCTGCTTGCTCGCTGCTCTCGCTCGCCAAAATTTATATAAAAAAGAAGATAAGATATAAAAAAAGAAGATGAGATAACCAAAAATTACAAGAATTCCATGTTTTGTAAGCTGAAATACAAAAAATTTCGGCTCGCTCGCTGCGCTCGCTCGCCAAAATTTATCAAAAATTATTAGATTCAAATCACCCTCAAAAGACCCCTTTTAAGTGCTTGAAAAAGCATATCATGTGGACTTTTTTAAAAGTCCTTACCGGGATGGGGTTGGGGTTGAACACTTTTTCAGAAATTAGGGGCGCAATTTTCGCGCTTGCCCCGGGCGCCGTTTTCCTAGATACGCCGCTGCGTGTGTCACAATATAGATTGGTGAGTTATACCTCCCTCTCTTCCTCTCTCTCCCTCTCTCTCTCTCTCTCTCTCTCTCTCTCTCTCTCTTTACATAATTATATACATGTACACGTGTATAATGCTATTTCCAGCCAGAAGGGGAAATGCGGAATAGATGGTAGTTTGGGGGAATTTTGATAAAAAGCATGATGATATTAAAAACAAAATATGCAAAACATATTTGCCTTTCTTTTCGTTTATTTGGGCTCAATGAAGTGCCCATTGAATTGACAAGAGCACAAAATGCACCTTGTACCACTAAATTCTGTATGTTAATGTGAAAATACAACTTTTTTTAGAGAAAAAGCTGATACACAGTTTACATTCCCCCAAGACCCGTTTTCTATTCACATCCAATATACTTATATACACCCATTTTTTTTTCTTTTTTTGCATCCCTGACAATCTCCCATAAATTGTATTGACAGTCCTCTATCTATACACACTACGCCATCTGTGTCCTACTGTGAAGTAGTCCTCAGGCCCTAGATCACTGATAAAGCATTAAAACATTGTCAAAAGCTTAAAGGGAATCAAACATTTCCCTTCGGAGCGAATTCCACTTAAGATACCTCATTTTCAGACGTATATTCGAGCTATTGACCGATTCTGTGGCGCGCTATGTGTATTTTTGGCATGGGCGCAGCCAAAGTGGGTGTCTTAGCCGACCCCCCCCCCCCCTTCCCATTCCCCACCCCTCTCCCTACATTAGCACGCGCGCAGAATTAAAAACTGCTTTAGCCAATGGGCGTCTCATACTGAGTGCGCGAATGCTTGCTTAGTGCGCGAACCTTTGTTACAAGTGCGTGATAAACATGTTGCCCGGGGGGGGGGGGGGGGGGGGGTCGGCTAAGACACCCACTATGGCTGCGCCCAGTGCCATGAAATGTCTGCTGCCCTCAACGAACCCGAATCGGTCAATAGACCGTTTTTATTCACACACGTTTATGTACTGTAATATTTTGTTTCACTTCTTGCTTGATGCTAAGTATACCAAGTAGTCTAAGTGGCAAACTATCGAGATTATCTTTCAGGAAGAGGTCATCCAGCACTAATTAGCCTTACTCATTTGAATAACCTCGCTTTACACGTAATTTTCAGGTCTTTTGATAACATTCAATTCTGTTCCTTCATTCTCTTTCATTTCTAGACATTATACATGAATCTTACAACCATCAATATGGCAGTTTAATTCATGGAACAGAATTAATATATCACATATGGGAACGCACCACTTGCTTCGTAAAAGACTGGAAACGACAATCGCAAGGGGCGGCTAAAAAGCGAACGTATCAGTTGCCTTACGTATGGTTTTTAGACAATACATTGTGATACCTACAATCATCGTTAAAACACCTACGAAAAAGTACATTTAGGGCCATAGATTTTCATTTTGTAGATTATAAGAGTTTCATCAATGATGTTGTCTTCCTCTGGTCTATCTTTTGTACATAATAATCCATTGAAAATAATATACGTGATTCTAAATAACATCAGGGTTTTTAATCTTCCTTAACACAGAAAGAACCAGTTTTCGATAAAGCACTCGTTACATACTCGTTTCTTTTATAAACTATGACACTTACTTTTTAGTGTTCATTATCATTCCTGTACAATGTACATGTAATTCATTTTCGTTGTATTCTTTTGCATTCTATACAATTTGCCTGCATCCACATGCATGTATTCATCCACATGCATGTATTCTCACTTTCATATATTTTCATTATTCATTGTTTGTATGACGTAAATTTGAAGACTATTTGTTCTTAGCTCTTCATATTCATATTGCCAATAAACTCAAACTCAAACTCAAACTCATCATGGGCTTAACAGGGGGATTCGTTTCTAGACACAACACTCCAGAAATCGCGCACGTGAATAAAGTCCTGCTTATACATTTAGTGACCGGACACTCCTTTCAGCTCATAAAGTACAGCTGTAGGCCTATTACACCTGTAATATTGACTCAACTACAGAGTGAATCAATGTTTAAACAGTATTCTCCATGTCATCATACCCAAAACGTTCAAAAATGCATTACACTCCAGGGTTGTTTCATAAAGCTGTTCGTAAGGATTACGAACGCCTTACGAACAACTGGTGATCAGTTCTTGGAATTCTAGTAAGTATAGCACATCAGAATTGATCAACAGTTGTCTCAAGTCGTTCGTAACTTTATAAAACACCTCCTGGGATGTTACAGTATTGGTGGAGATGAGAATTGAGCCTTTAACTTTTTACGAGATACCAAGAAAACACTTACGAAATAGTATAGCGCATACCATTTGAGGAGGAATGAGGAGGAACCTATGCCCTATTACGCATACATCCCTTTGGGTGTTTTGGTTCTGATTGGCACGGAAAACCACATGGGGATGTCCACACTGTTCCTGACACACAAACCGTTTCATCAAAGGGGAACTTTCTGAAACTCGGTGTTTTAGTTTGACTGGCAGGAAATTCTGCAAGGGATGTCTAAAAACAAACAAAATAATTGAATTGTCACCATTATCAGACAAATTGCATAACAAAGAAGGATTTATACCTGTCTTACCATTTTTACATCTTCGACCATAGAACGAGCAAAAAAAACAAAACATATAAAGTAGACCTACATGTTTCCATGTAGTAACCATACAGTATAATAAACACACCCGTGCATGCTGAATGGAAACATTATCACAGCATATCGCATTCTTCCACCTGGTTCCCGTTTCATAAAACTTGTCATCAGTGACAAGTTGTCATAGATGTGACAAGCTACTGAAATCCTTGCATCTAATTGGCTAAGAGCAAAATTGTCACAAATGTGGCAGTTGTCACTGATGACAAGTTTTATGAAACGGGCCCCAGGTAACATACAAATAATTTCCTGTCAATCCAGAATCCACTGTGGCAACCCTTTTGTTTCCATCGAATATTCAGTATACAAATTCATTAACATAACCATTATCACAATTAATATTTCTTACTTTTCTTGGCTTACTTATTACGCCTATCATAGAGATCTGTTGTGATCAATAATAGGACCTGCATGGTTTAATAGGATATCGTCAGGTAACGTGTTACCAAAATAATGTGTTGTTAAGTATGTTACTGATGAGCTCCAGAAAGGGAGAGAACGTATTTCTCCCCCGGACATAGCCCTAATTATCATTGAGGGATAGACTTAACACGTGTATTTCAAGTATTACACTCAATAATGCACTGTTAAACATACACACACACACACACACACACACACCTACAAATTTCCTGTTTGCTGTTTATTATAGCAGACATTAGCCTCAAATTTTGACTGGTGGTCATAATTCATAGTTAGGCCCTATACAATGACAATGTGTAACTATACATATAATATGTATATGCATGAAATATCTTTTCATTTTTGAAGCGCCATGGGCACCGAAAAGTTGACCTGTGCGCCAGTACACGTAGCCACTATTATTATTATTATTATTATTATTATTATTATTATATAACATATAGTTATATGTAGTCTTAAAATTCATTCAAAGCAGTTTATTATCAGCCTATGGATTAGAAGTATGAGTTTCGATGACATACGGCAACTGTGCGTGATGTACTGTACATGTTGCGAAATATGCCAGCAGACAGATAATGAACGCAAAGTGACGCGTGTGCACGGCACGCCTAACTACTTAGACTACGTACTAGCAGCTAGATCTACCTAGTTGAATATTTCCAATAACCATCGATTTACATAATCTATTTATCTTTGCAAATTCGGGCAGTACTCGTGAAATAGGCCCCACCACTGCGTGTCCGTACAAATACTACGGCGGCTCGCCTGTTAATACTCGTGAATTCAGCCCCACCGTGTGGCGTTCATCGGTAGATAAGCACGGCGGTGGGGCTTTCTTCCACAGTATAATACTCGTGAATGCGGCCCCACCAAACGGCGTTTACGCGAGATGCATACGGCGGTGGGGCCGATTTCCACAGCATAGCATCTTTCGTCCTCCCTTTCTCCCGTTTTTTTCTTTGGTCTTCTACTTTTTATTCTCGGAAGGACTCCCTAATGTCCCTTGACTAATTTAATGGCCAATTTAACCATAAATACAACCCTACCTAACCCTAATCCCTAACCCTAACCTAACCTTGCTTACTAACGCACGGGTGCACGCGCACTGCGGTGGGGCCTATTTCACGATTTTGCCGGAATACACACACACACACACACACTGCAGACAAAAGAGAAAGAAATGAGCATGATGAGTGTATGCATCATGGGAGGGATGTGGGAATTTCCAAGCTGTAGTGTAGATTCCACAAGTCTATACGTGCATGGGCGTGAGTTCAAGGTTCACATGCATGCAGCAACTAATTAATGTGCCTGCAACACAATTTATTATTATAATTTTTGGCAGGTAACTGATTTCCTTGCTAGGTCACAAGTCTAACTGACACTGCGGGTAAGTGATCTTTCCCTTAACGTTTGAGTAATAGATAAGAAACTTCCCAAAAGGAAAGACACGGCAGTGCAGCAGTGCAGTATATCATTACAACGCATTCTCTGCAATGTCGCTCACATACACCAGGAAGGAGCACGCACTGCCCTGTGCTGTGCAAACGAGTCTTCACACAAATGATAAGACTCTCCCCATCATCGCGTACATGTACCTACCGTGTAACATAGCTGTTATAATCAGCTTCAACAAAATGGCGAAGTTAGTCTTCATAGCTGCAGGTGTGTACTAGACACGCAGACGTAATGTAACCAGTGTCGAGTGGAAGAAGCTCTAGAATGGAGAGGTGTATTATGTGCATGACTGATTGTCGATGAAATCTCATTTGAATGTCTATGGGCAAACGGTGTGATGTTCGCAGCAAAGAGTATAAAAGCGCACGCAGTGCGCTGGTTCGTAACTACAGCGCAGGACAAAGGTCGGCAACGTACTGTGCACTGCGCTATGGTGGACACGATTGGGGGATTCCCCAATTTTTGAAGTTCCTCGACAGACGGTACATTGCTATTGTATTGTGTTCGCTGGAAAAAACAAAACACGGTGTTAAAGGTATTAGCCCTCATTTGTAAACCTGCAGCAATTGGTCTCATAGTTAGCATGGAGTTTTGGTATGATTGCAGTAACACCTGTGCAAAATTTCGTTCCAATTAGTCCATTACTTTCATAAAAATAAATGAAAATGCGCCGTATAATCCGTATGCATGCGTATAACGCTCGCTAGCTCCGGTCCACGTACAATGTATGTGTTACCAGCGTTGCCAGGTCCCAACAGAGCAAAATCACCAAAAGGCATGTGAAAAATCACCAAAAGCCATAAAAAATCACCAAATTTGGAAAAGCGTAGGTAAGGCTAAAATTTCAAAACAAAATTATGTCAATAAACCTTTATCAAACACTCTCCGCGAGTCTCTGTGCAATTTACGGTGTGCCGTAGTCACACACACTAAATGCAAAATGTGTACGATGTGTTAATTGGGATATAAGAGTGTTTGTGTGGACGTGTGTTGAGTGACAAAAAAGGGGCACATGTTATGTTTCTACAGGAAATAAGGGGAAAACTTTGGGCGAAATGCATTTTCGTTTTCGATCAGTGTGATTATTTTTCATTGGTCTCAAAATCACCAAAAATTACCAAAAATAACCAAATTTTGATTTGGTTACCAGGGTAAAATTTTGTCACCAAACAACTTCAAAAATCACCAAATTTCACCCTTTTTGGTTCCCGAAATCACCATCTGGCAACACTGTGTGTTACAAGTACAATGTACGTAGCTATAGCCCGCGCTCGTAATTCGATTTTGGGTCGGGTTGACCCGGTTTGAAAATTGATTTTAAAACGATGATTTTCTCTCTTTTATCGAATGGTATAGACAAAGAGCGACAGATGAGGTATGTTACTGTTATTACTTGTAATTGAAGTCATTTTGGACCTGTTTTATGCAGTTTTGATTTTCGTGGGTTCGATACCTTTAAATCTAACACCGATCACCGATTATTTGTCAATAGAAAGTGTGCTGTGATGGAATCGTCTTTGATTAAGCTGTTTTGTTTTTTTTTTGTCTTTCTTCTCTCTCTCTCCCCTCTCTCCCCGTCTTTTCCTTCTTTTCTTCGTGACAAAAACGTATTGTATTTAACCTAGAACACTTTTGATTATTTTCTTTTCATCTGAGGTTTATTAATGTCTTTTGAGCAATACGTCCATTTAAATATGTACATGTGTGTGTATGTGTCCCCCCCCCCCCCCCCATGTCAATACTAATATATGAAACTCATGTTGGTATCTTGTGAATGGTTACAAGGCAGATGTTTCTGGGGGGTTTTATAAGTCTCTCATATCTTCCCTCGCATCCGCTATCATATAGTTGTTGGTTACAATGATTCTTCCTACTCTTCTCCAGACCTGGCGGGCGTTTCATCAACGAGTTCGTCGGAGGTTTTCACCGACAAATTTGCTATCAGCCAATCAGACGCAAGGATTTACACTGACAACTGTTAAAAGCTAATGAAGTCCTTGTGTCTGATTGGCTGATAGCAAATTTGTCGGTGAAAACTCCGACGAAGTCGTTGATGAAACGCCCCCCTGCTCCTCTTCTTCTCACTTTCTTTCTTACTTGCATGGTTACTGTATTCCTCCGATCTTTTGCGTTCTCTCTCTCTCTCTCTCTTTTTTCTAAATACCCTTACGGTTGTATTTTTTTTTTTCAAGAGGATGGTACGGTTACCGTGGTTGCCGTTTCAATGGGACTTATGGTCTCCGATTTTTTTTTTTCTTGACTATGATTTTGAGATAATGAGAATTTTTCATGTAATATGAAAGAGTGTACAATTTTATAGAGGAATCCAATTTAATTCATGAAAATACGTGTATAGATATTGCAATTCTGTTTATTGTACTTTTTTTGTATAGTTGATAATCTCATCAATCCCATTTTTCTATCGTGTATATTTTTAAACTTCATTATGGTATGATTCATTATATGGAATCATTATTTTTTGGATGCTCCAGCATTTCGAAGTAACGAACAATATTATAGAAATGATAGAACTTATGTATCTTAATTGATGATGTTTACGATTTTTTTTTTCTTAGGCGGACTCCCCCTTTCCCTTTCTCTCCCACCATCATTTCTGCCTCTCTTAACCCCTTTATCAGTACCTCTGTCTTTCTTCCCTTCCTCACTCCCTCTTGAGTCCATATCCTGGTTAGAAATGGTGTGTTCATAATGGAGTTTTTATTTGTAATTTTATAACTCCTGCTTTCCGTATTGTGTATGTGATATATCTTATTGTAACATCGTGCAATTTAGTGTCTGACTGCAATCCGATTGAAATAAAACCATTATTGAATATGAATTGAATTGAAAAGGTGGTGTTGAAAAGTGTTCACCCGGCACTTCATGGTGTTGATTTGGCACTGCAGCTGGTGATATTTTTGGCAATGCTACCACATGGTGTTGATTTGATATTGCAGGTGTTAATGTCAATGGCATGACGCCCTCACAGTGTCAATAGGAGACCACACCAACTGGTGTTACTGTGGTGTAAATGTGTTCATACATTCTTTATTTTTTTTCCAAAAATCAAGTACTTGATTGTTTTGTTGAAGTTCAAAATCAGTAAGTTATAAGAACAGTAACTAGATTAATATTTAAAAAAAGATTGTTTTTTTTTAATTATGAAATGACAAACACAGATGCTAATATAACACTATACAAATGAAATGTAACATCAGTTTGGTGTTTCATAAAACACCGGACTTTTTGCAGTGTTAAGCAACGAACATTGCTATACTCGTTTGTGTTATTGGGTATTCTGATACTTAATTCAACATAATAAGTCATAATCTCAATTTCAATTTTGGTTTCAATTTCAGTTACTTTCATTTTCGTCCACAGAACATAATAATGAATAAGAAAATAACGACGAACTAGGCTGTCAAATATGATTTACCAAGTTAAATTTGTTAGCTCTTTATGATGCTTATAACTTATCTGCTTTAATATCTTACTGCATTTCTATCTGGGGAAATGCCTATTCTTGCCAAACTGAAAGACTTTTTTTTTTTACTGCAAAATGTCCAAAATCAGATTAAAGAGAATCAGCATCAAAACTTTTTAAATCATTACACACTCATCAATTGCGAGATTTGAATAAAGTGGTAATATGTTCTTTTATGCAACGTTATCGTGCTAAAACTCTCTCACCTTATTTACAAAATATGTATTCTCTTAACTCTGATGTACATAGTTATTATACAAGATCAACAAATCGTTTTCATCGATGGTTATTTTTAACTGACAAATCATTATATTCGTTACGTTATACTATTCCAGTTTTATGAAATACTTTTAATGATATACAGTTTAATAATTTTTTTAAAACGGTATATACGAAAATATTGAAAAGTAAAGTATTGGTATTTTTGTATCGATGTATTGGTCTTCTTCCTTATTGTAATGGTGTTTGATTTTTTTTTTATTATAACTTGTTGCATTTCATTTTCTGAAGTATTTTTATTAGAATTATAAAGCGGAGAATGTGCAACACAACAAGGCTATTCTTGCTTTTTATGCGCATACTTTTTTCCAATCAACCAAACACACAATGAAAATGAGTTTCTTTGTTTTATGTACATGTCCTATCTGTTCTCCCCATAAGTTATTGTTATTTTTATCTTTTGTCTTTTTATAATCTCGCCTTGTTTTGTCTATGTTTCCTTTGTTTTTAAACTACACTTTTTGTGCAATTTGATCATAATCACATGTAATCTTATTCATATTTTGAACATGTTGAATCGGAAATAAGGATTGAATTGAATAATACATAATATAATATGATATAATATAATATCATATCATATAATATATCATAATATAATATGATACAATATAATAGGATATTAGTTGATATGATATGGTATATATATATATACATATATACAGGGCTCGACACTAATGGTGGCCCGGTGGCCCGGGGCCACCAAAAATGAAAGTCGGGCCACCAAATTTCAAAAAAGGGCAAATTTGGTGGCCCGCCTCGGGCCACCAAAATTTTTTGAAAAGTATGTCAATAAATTCGTAACTTTTTGCGCCGGAAATGGATGAAAAGGACTGAATGAGTGCCTGAGGGTGAGTGTTGCAAGTTTGTTGAACTTTATTTATGAGTAGATATGTCCAACTTTTAATTCTTACTATCATAAAACTTGAATATTTGACCCATCAAAAAAAAAGGACTTTTAATGTTTTTGTTTTTTTCAGGACACCAAATTTTTCTCTCGGGCCACCAAAAATTTGAAATTTAGGATTTTGGTGGCCCCATCAAAAACCAACCCCAACAAAAAAGTTAGTGTCGAGCCATGATATTATATATATATATATATATACTGACATGATGTATAGTATAGATAAATAGAGGGAGAGAGAGAGAGAGAAAGCGAGATAGAGAGTAGTCCACATGTTGATGCAATAACATCAAAAATCAAACAGAAAAGCCAAGATCATATTATACTGCCATTACCAACAGTTTATTTCGGCACAATTTTTTTCGAGCTATTCTTTCTTTCTCAAGTGTTCTCGATTCAACACTTTCAACAATATTTACTGAACAAAACAAAACAAACATTAGCTTTAGAAGAGATCTTTCGATTATTTTCCGACATTTGAATAACTGTGAATTGCTTGTACTGGGTACAGAGTTTCAGAATCTATAGTGATTGGAATGAGGAGAAAGAATAATTATTTTAAAGATTTGTCATAAATTACAATGAACAAGGATGATGAAATATATGGTAGTCTCACCATAGGAATCATGGTACGAGTTGGGGCTTATGGGAGCAGAACAAATTGAGGAAGCATGTATATTCTATACAGGTGAACTTGTTAAGCAAGATATATTGTAAAGGTATGACATAGTAGATTTCTGAAATATGTGAGCCTCCTATGTCGTCATCTTGTTTAGTGTAATATGTTTTGAGATTTTCAGAGTATTGGTTTCCCCACTTACATAATTCTAGGACCACAATAAATTACAAAAATATATACATGGAAACGTTGAGTCATGTACTAAACAATGTGACATTATTAAAAAAAAAAATCATCTGGAATTCTACTTTAAACTCGTCAGATCTTTAACAGCATTTAACACCATTTTCTGATGCCCCGGTCTGATGTGTATTATGTCTTCTTCTTTTGTTTTTTACATATTTCACGCATGCTTTTTCTTGATTTTCAAGATTTTCTTGCTTTTTTGCCAGAAAAAAGTTAATCCCCATAAAAAACCCTCTATTCACTCAATTTCTATAGTCTGAGTTAATACATGCTGTTGCCATGCTATTTCTTTAACTTTTGCTTTGTCTCATTTCATGTGACTGCCCTGTCTGAATTTGACTGATGTAGACATGCTGTTGCTATGCCAGTTTATTCTTTTACTTTTACTTTGTCTCATTTAATGTAGATTTCCAGACAGTCAGTCTCTTGCAGTTTGACCTAGTGGCTTTCTAGGACAACTTTAAAACCCTAAATCTTTACAAATTCAAACAAATTCGATTTCACTTCACTGGCAAAATCAAAGATAAATTTCTCTCCTGACAATATCCCCCACCTTAAGATATAAATTGGGATATCAAAATTATATCCTACAAGAAATTTATGAAACCTGCTATTCAATCAATCAACATACTATTCACAGTGTATGTCAATATGCATATGTTCAAAAAGAGAGACTGATAGACAGACATCAATATCAACAGCATATACATATCATGCATTACACTATACTTATCTCTTCGGCTATCCATGTTCTGACAAGAAACTTCAAAATCGTCTCCCAAGCCTTTTAACAACCAACTTTTGCTTTGTTGGTATTCCTAATAAAGGCCTTATAGCTTACTTAATACATCTTCAAATGCATAAGCTTTAGTCTTCTATAACTAAAATAGAACCATCAAACCTGTATACAAATATACAAAATCTTCATTGCATCTAATGATGATACCTTTTAGCAATAATATCTCTACTATCACATATTCCTGCTCAGATATCTGAATATGTTTGTCTGTATCTTTGCTTTCATTTTCTGATACTTCCATGTTGCACAAACCTTACAAGATAATATTGTTGCTATTTACATGTTTATCTGGATGAAAATCTACTGAAATGTAATATTGCTACCTGGTTAACACCTGCTACCTCTTAATACGCCTAGTATTCTAGTACCTAATGTATACTTGAATACATATACTGTGAGATTTAACCAAGCCTTAAGCATTATTCCTTACTCTTAATCCCTTTATATCTACATTGTAATCGCGATTCGCTGATCCTGTAAGAGAAATAAGAGAGAGAGAGAAAAGCTTTTGTAGCATTTGCACTTACATGCGCATTTTTTTATTCATAACAACTCAACAAATATGTGTTCCATCATTATGTTCTTCTCTTTCTTTGAGTTATACCTCATTAACCTATAATGGAAAAGCAAGGACCATTACAAACAACAATATAAACAGTTACAGCAATCTGCTCATGAGGTCAGCCGTTCGGCTTTTAGACTATCACGAGGGGTGGATGGGTGGATTGCTCGATTACTCCTAACTTCAAGATGGAATCGACCTCCTTGCTAATCACCTCTTCCATAGCCCGAGGTACCCTATGAGGCGGAGATCGCACTGGTTGTTCAGTCGTCAACGAGATTCCACATTGGACTGGATCTACTGTTACCATGTCAACAAACTCCATCTGTACTACACAAGGCATACTGGACATCTCCCTAATCAAACCAGAACCAGCCTTTGCCACATCTTCCTCGTCAGCCATGACCTCAACAACTTCCTCATTGCCTTCGACCCCCTCAACCTCAAAGCAACTGGCCACTGGTACCTCCTCATGTCGGCTATTTTTGTCAATACCTGTAGTCCTTTGGCATACATCACAATAACATGACCTGCAGAAATTAGCCACATCTTCCGACATCCCAGGCCAACAGAACTGAGTCTGAATCTTAGACAAAGTATTAATGATACCCAAGTGTTCACCTAGGAGTGAGTCATGTGCGACTCGCATTGTCTCGTTCCTACGAGGCTTAGGCACTACGAGCAATTTAGGACCTATGCCCTGATTACTTTCATCCTCTTTCTGCCTAAGTAGAAACCCCTGTTCACACACAAACTTGTACTTGGAATTCTCAACCTGTCCTATTTTCTGCCATAGAGGGCGCAACGACTCATCATCTTTTTGTTCCCTTAGAAATTCACTCGACCGCACATTATCAACAGGATCTGCAACAGTCAAACCTTTACTTGGCCTCGAATCCTTCACCTTTTGTGCACGAGTTTGAACAGCCATCCCTGTATCATCCAATTCACCCGGGATTGCGACCTCGACGTCCTGTTCTACACCATCATTTGAACTTTCTAGACCCATATCCGGGGTTATGACCTCTACATCCGGGTCAGACACAACACTCTTTGGGACCCAATGTAGATTGGGGTCACTCGGTTCACGAGCCCCTTCTACATTCCCGATAACTACCTCACTCAAACAATCAGGCATGCACACGGCTTCAACTTCCCCTTCAAAATATGGCGAGTCAACAGCTTCCTTAGCCACGGGAAAACGCCTAACCTTACCGTCAATTAACCTCACTGCCTGATGTTGACCTGTTAATTGGTCATTTCTAACCAATCTCTCCTTCACCACACACGTACTACAACCTGTATCACGCAAAACAGACACGGGTGTATTATCTGGCATCAGCCTCCCAGACACAACCGGCATACGATTCACCATCGCGGCGACATCATTGTATGCCGACATCATTGTATGCCATGTCAACCACTTTCATTTTCACATCCTCAAAGTCATCGACCACTCTTTCAATGGGGAAACAACCTGCCGTCGAACCAACAACTCCCGGCTTAGAATCACCCCGAGACACCTCATTCGCCACATTCATGTCTACTTTTGGGGCCGTACCTTCCCCAGCACCCATCAAACCTTGAGCTGATACAGGCCTAGACAACATGGGACAATCTCTTTTCATGTGATTTGGGTTTCCACACATATAGCAACCCCTGCCCTGAAAAGTCCTATTTCCCATAGCCTTTCCTGCCTTTGACTGAGCATCAGCCGGTTTCTGATACGCACTACTCTTCTTGACCTGATTTTGTTGGGGCGGTTTGCTATCCGGCTTTGAATCTGATCGGTTTCTTTCCGATTTCTGTACACCCGAAAATGCATGAGGGCCGTGAGCTTCTACATAGATTTCTGCGCAGTCAACTACCTCCTTGAAATCTTTACATTTTCGTTCCTTGACAAACCTAACTACTTCTCTGGGACAATCTATGAGAAATTGCTCTTGCAAAATCAAATCTTCTACATCCTTTCTAGTATCCCCAATCTCAGCCTCTTCCACCCAATGATCAAAATACCCCTTCATTCGAGTAGCAAACTGTTTTGGGCGCTCAAATTTCATTGGCTTGGCTGATCTGAAACTCCTCCTATACCCCTCTTCAGTGAGATGATAATATGACATCAACTCATGCTTCACTGTAGCATAATTCTCGCGATCATCAGCACTCATCCGATTCACAACATCTAACGCTTTGCCTGTCAGATTGGAAATCAAATACAACACCCACATGTCTACCGGGATATTCTGACTTTTCATCAACATTTCGAACTTTGTGACATAAGCATCAAACTTGTCATGTGCGTCGTCAAATCGACCTACTTTCAGCTTTAAGCCAGCTAACTGGGGCCTACCAACATTCGCTGTTTCTTCCCTTGCACGCAACTGTGCTAATTTTATTTCGTGTTCGCGCGCCTTTTCTAGAGCATCGCGTTCACGCTCAGCTTCACGTGCTTCACGATCAGCTTCACGGGCAGCTTCACAGGCAGCTTTAAGCTCTGCTTCAATTGCCTGGCATCGCTGTGAAACAAAGCTACTCAATTCACCACCACTAAGGCCCATTTCTCTGCCTAATGAAGAGAACTCTCTGATTTGCTCAACACTAGCCATACTGACTATGTAACTTCCAGACTAAGCAGACGTGTAATCGTACACAACAGCTGATTAACACCTAGCTATCAAAGTTCGACAAAAGTACTACCTTGCAGCCAGCGTACTTAACAACAATTCGTATCTCCGAATGAGCATACAATTGCAAATGACAAACAGCTGAAATTCACTCAACAAGTATTCCACATACCAAACCGCTAGTACCTTGTCAAAAGCGTGCTGGAATGCAGGCAATGTGAAATGACAAGAGTTCACTCAACAAACATTCCAAATACCAAACATGCCTTGTCAATAAGCATACTAGAGCTGTATCTCCCAATGAGCACACCATTGATTTGGGACTGTACAAACCCAACACTACAATCCACCAAACATGCCTATACCAGGCGACATCCAGGGCGTAGCCTTGCCATAAAGTAACACTCCGCACAAACTAATTCATGCACGCAAACCCCGAGTCTATCAAACTGCCTCTAACCGGCAACACCAAGGGCGTAACCTTGAAAAAGGGAGTAACACTCCACATAGACTCGCGCACAGATTCATTCATGCATGCAACCCTGAATCTATCACACTGCCTCTAACCGGCAATACCAAGGGCGTAACCTTGAAAAAGGAGTAACACTCCACATAGACTCATGCACACAAACCCGAATCTATCAAACATGCATATAACATGCAACACCAAGGGCGTAACCTTGAAAATGGAGCAACACTCCACACAGATTCAATACCCGAATCCACATCACACATGTGCCTCTAGTAGGCAACACCAAGGGCATAACCTTGGGGAGAAAAACTTCAACCAAACTGTCACATAAGGCGACATACTCGCACGATTCGCACTGAGGTAATGTTTCCGATCAAACATACGAAACAGTTATTACATCGACAATAATAACACGTAATTTATGACGGTAATGTGTATGATTGAGCAATGGAATTTCAATCAAACACAAACATCGCATTTAAGCCTAAAGCATGTCAAAGAGTATCTGAATAACTTTTTCTAATCAGGCAGCAGTGTCTCGGTGGGACCTCCAAATTGTCACGTGAGTGACTTTTTTTTTCTCTGCTACTCTGACACCGAAATAATGGAAATTCAAACTGTTCGTATACAGATATGTTCGAGTTTAATCTTTCAAGTCTTTGTAGCTTTCTCGTCCATAACAATACATTGAGCATAAAAGATAGTATGAAACAAATCACAAATACATAACTGGGTTATCTTGGATGACCCGAACTGGTGATCCCCTCAACTTGGCTCAGTCGTCATCGATCCGGATACACTCGTCGTCGACCTCGGCACAGTCGCTTGGCTTGTCTCTTGGAAGCATCCCTTGACCTGGCCACTCAGCTAGACGCTACCCTATCGGCGGTCCTCTCAGCTCCTCGGCCTTCACTGGTCCCTGCTACCCAGTGGCGTATCTAGGGGGGGGCAAGGGGGGCACGTGCCCCGGGCGCCACTACTTGGGGGCGCAAAAAAACGAAAAAAAAAAAACGAAGAAGTAAGAAGAAAAAAAGAAAAAAAACGAAGAAGAAGAAAAAAAAAAGAAGAAGAAGAAAAAGAAGAAGAAGAAGAAGAAAAAAGAAACAAAAAACTCGCCCGGAAGGGGGAGGGAGAATGGTGCGGGGGGGGGGGGGGGCAGAAAACCAAATCAAACAAGATAAAAACAAAACATGATGATGACGCGGACAAAATGACAATGTTTATTGTGTTCACACAAAATTTCCATGTTCTGTGAGCTGAAATACAAAAATTTTCGGCTCGCTCGCTACGCTCGCTCGCCAAAATTTATACAAAAAAGAAGGTAAGAACAAAACGTGATGATGACAAAATGACAGTGTCTATTGTGTTCACACATGTCATTTTATATTTAGCAGGCAAAATGTTTCACGGAGCAGCGGCTGCAATTTCATTCCTTTTGAAGCGATCGCCAATTGGATCAAAAGAGGGCGTCAACGGTTTCGAACATGGGGGGGGGGCGCAAAAAAAAAAACAACAAATCAAACAAGATAAGAACAAAACGTAATGATGACGCGGAAATATACAAATTTCGGCTCACTCGCTCGTACTAATAATAGAGTATTTTTTCAAGTCCTCAGTTTGTTGGTATAAATCGTTATCTATAAGGCCGTCACTATATCTTGATTAGAATTGTAAGATTTAATAAGTAAAAAATGACAAGAGTTTTATGATTTGTAAGCTGAAATACAAACATTTTCGGCTCGCTCGCTGCGCTCGCTCGCCAAAATTTGTATAAAAAAAAGAGAAGAAGATAACAACAAAACGTGACGATGACGCGGACAAAATGATAATGTCTATTGTGTTCACTCATGTCATTTTATATTTAGCAGGAAAAATGTTACACGGAGCAGCGACTGCAATTTCATTCGTTCTGAAGCGATCGGCGATTGGATCAAAAGAGGACGCCAATGGTTTCGAACATACGGGGGAGGGGGGCGCAAACAAAAATAAAAAAGATAAGAAAAAACCGTAATGATGACGCAGAAATATACAAATTTCGGCTCACTCGCTCGTACTAATTTAGAGTATTTTTTCAAGTCCTCAGTTTGTTGGTATAAATCGTTTTCTATAAGGTCGTCACTATAATTGTGAGATTTAATAAGCAAAAAATGACAAGAATTCCATGTTTTGTAAGCTGAAATACAAAAATTTTCGGCTCGCTCGCTGCGCTCGCTCGCCAAAATTTATAAAAAAAAGATAAGAACAATACGTAATGATGACGAGGACATTTACAAATTTCGCCTCACTCGCGCACACTAATTTAGAGTATTTTTTAAAGTCCTCAGTTTTTTGGTATAAATCGATATCTATAATAAGGCTGTCACTATATCTTGATTAGAATTGTAAGATTTGGTAAGCAAAAATGACAAGAATTCCATGTTTTGTAAGCTGAAATACAAAAATTTTCGCCTCGCTCGCTGCGCTCGCTCGCCAAAATCTATCAAAATTCATTACATTTAAATCACCCTCAAAAGATCCCTTTTAAGTGCTTGAAAAAGCATCATGTGGACTTTGTTTAAAGTCCCTACCGGGATGGGGTTGGGGTTGATCACTTTTTCAGAAATTAGGGGCGCAATTTTCGTGCTTGCCCCGGGCGCCGTTTTCCCTAGATACGCCACTGCTGCTACCACGCAGACTCCTGCCTTGACCTGCGATGCCCAAGCTCAAGCGACGACGAGCAGGCAAATGGAGATTGAACTCCGTACCAAAATTCGGATAAAATTTGTCCGAGTTCAGTTTTATCGGCAGCTGGAGCTCGCATCTCACCGACGTGGAAACCCCCCAGAAGAACGACTGCTGCCTAAGCGGAGATCTATGCTGGATGTCTGATTAAATGTTTCTCTCCGATCCTCTACATTACTCAGCTTTTTAATAGCTTCCCTAACCATAGATGTTCACACTTAGTCCCTTACACTCCCATACACTCGCTTTTTCATGCCTTTCCTACACTAGAGAAATCATCCAATCATCATGCTTACATATAGCCCTATTAAAACTGTACACAATATGTCTAGCCATCGTCTAGACTGCTGTTACATAACATCTTTACTCATGAACTTGTGAACAATAAACTACAACCAACATCTAAAGAACATTCCTAGCCACCATCTGGATGGGAGCTATTATATAACACCTCTATTCACTCAATTTCTATAGTCTGAGTTAATACATGCTGTTGCCATGCTATTTCTTTAACTTTTGCTTTGTCTCATTTCATGTGACTGCCCTGCCTGAATTTGACTGATCTAGACATGCTGTTGCCAGTGCTATGCCAGTTTATTCTTTTACTTTTACTTTGTCTCATTTAATGTAGATTTCCAGACAGTCAGTCTCTTGCAGTTTCTAGGACAACTTTAAAACCCTAAATCTTTACAAATTCAAACAAATTCGATTTCACTTCACTGGCAAAATCAAAGATAAATTTCTCTCCTGACAAAGGGCAAGCATATTATAATTTTGCCCCCCATATAATAATTAGTGAGATGAGAAGATTTTCTTGCTTTTTGACAGAAAAAAAAAAAGAGTTGCCTCCATAAAAATATGTTCGCGGGGCAAACACACCATATCTGCCCCACCCCCACATAATTATAATTCCCGAGATGAAAGGATTATCTTGCTTTTTTTTTTGTTAGAAATCTGTCCAATTATTTCACCCAAAGTGTGCACCAAACGGCAGGTTGCTGAATTTCAATTCTAAAAAAAAAAAAGAAGCAAAGTCTCTCTCGTGTAAGAGGGGGATACCTCTTCCCATAGGGTCCTACCTTCCCCCGTTTGGTCTATTTTCCATGGACTTAATACACCTATAGATTGACAGATTTACAAAATGTTTCATCGAAGGTGTGCACCAAATCTGTCACTTTACTCAATAAAACAATGCAAAAGTTCCGTCATGGGTTAGTGGATATTATCTCCTTTCAATTAGCAATTAGCCCTTTCGCAATGGCGTAGCCAGGGGGGCGGGGGGGGGGGGGGACGATGGGGCAATCGCCCTCCCCCCCCCCCCCCCCCAAGATTTTGACCGAGGATTTGGAAGGTGGAAAAATATATAATCGAATATGTAGTCCATGGGCCAGGCCAGATATTGGTACCATCTGAGGTGGCAAAACCTTTTTGGTATCATTTTGTTTGTCGGGCATAGATATGCTTATAATGAGTAGCTTAGTCCTAATAAATGAATTTTTAACCCGTTTGGTTTCGCTGTTATATCCCTTTACTTCTGAATCGAAACTAACCGCTATAGAAAGAAGAGCACTGTCTTCTGTATGTCCACAGGTGTTCTGTTGTAAACGCGGTGCGCTTAGTCTTTATTCAAGGCAGCGAAGGGAATATCCAAGGGTTATGATGTCCACAGCGCTTAATCTTTATTCAAGACGGCGAAGGGAATATCCAAAGCTAATGATACCGTGTATATCCCTTTATCTAAAAAGCAAACAAAAAAACAATTTCAATTATTCATCATTTTCCGGTGAAAACGCTACGGTGAAAACGCTAATGCCACGCCACTGTCGCTTTATTTCCATCCAACAATGAAAAATAATGCAGAAACAATGTACCGGTACACTACAATACATTATAATAAATAATATTGTACATGAGCAGAGTGATTTTTGTTTAAAACTGATGTATTTGTTGAAAGGGTAGTGTAAAAACAGCATAGATAATCCCTTTTATTAGGAACTTTAGATATGATAACATCCACGGGGAATTGCTTTTTTGTTTGTTTTTTAGATAAAGGGATATACACTGTATCATAGGCTTTGGATATTCCCTTCGCCGTCTTGAATAAAGACTAAACGCACCGCGTTTAACTCTGGACAGCATCACCCTTTGGATATTCCCTTCGCCGCCTTGAATAAATACTAAGCGCACCGCGTTTACAACAGAACACCTGTGGACTTATACCATGAGCTCCATGGACATACAGAAGACCGTGCTCTTGTTTCTATAGCGGTTAGCCTCGATTCAGAAGTATAGGGATATAAAAACGAGACCAAATTGGTTAAAAATTCATTTGTTAGGACTAAGCTACTCATTTGGAAATGCTATCATAGCTTGATAAGCATATCTATGCCCAACAAACAAAATGACACCAAAAAGGTATTGCCACCTGAGATGGTACCAATAACCAATTTTTCGCCTCTTGGCATATGCTTGGCCCATGGACTAATGGGAGAGGTATCTTGCCATCCTTCCATTGCCTTGTCCCTTGTATAGACTTAGTACACTATGGGGAATGACAATTTCCGAATTTTCCACAAAAAGTGTGCTGCAGATCGCTTTATATCAGTTCTAAAATCTCAAAAGCTCCGACGAGCGGGAGGGGGTATCCCCCTCCCACATCCTCCCCCTAAGCTCTACCTCACTATTCTTTGTACATACACAGAGATGATGCACACTCGGAATAAGAGCCATTAACATTTCACCGGAAAAAATAACTATCGCCGAATTTCGGGTCTGAAAATACAAAATTATCTTTGTTTGGGGGGGGGAGGAATGCCCCTTATGTACACCCTCGTGTGCATGTTTTTTTTTTTTGTTTGTTTTGTTTAATTGCTTAACAGACAGCGTTCATAATATTCAGTCTAAGAATTAATACAAGAAGTTTATTTAAATTACACCATCTTATAGGAAATATTGTTTAATAATAATTTACATCAAAATGTGCTGCTACCTTAGTGGGACTGTTTCAAGTCGATAAAACACGCAAAAACCTACATCAAATTGCACCATTTACAACATCAAAATGCAAAAAGTTCTCACTGCGTGGGAGGGGGACAACCCCCTCCCACACCTAACCCTCGCTCCCTCCGCTTGCTTGGGCTCGCGGTCGCGTTCAAGACATCAGTGTAAGAATTAATACAAGAAGTTTATTCAAATGATACCATTCTATAGGCAAATTGTTCATTAACAATTTACATCAAAATGACTGTTTCCAGTCGATAAAACACGCAAAAACATGCATCAAATTGCACCATTTACAACATCAAAATCAAAAAAGTTCCCACAGTTGGAGGGAGACAACCCCCTTCCACACCCT
Source organism: Diadema setosum (assembly GCF_964275005.1). Lineage (NCBI taxonomy): Eukaryota > Metazoa > Echinodermata > Echinoidea > Diadematoida > Diadematidae > Diadema > Diadema setosum. Next base: position 22,525,058 of record NC_092690.1, on the reverse strand, counting down.
CCCTCGCTCCCTCCGCTCGCTCGCTCTTGCTAGGTCGCGTTCATGATATTCAGTGTAAATATTAAAACAGGAAGTTTATCGGGATGATATTATTTTATAGGCAAATTGTTCAACAATAATCTACATCAAAAATATACTACCTGAAACAAGTGGGACTGTTTCAAGTCGATGAAATAAGCAAAACATGCATCAAATTGCTCCATTTACAACATCAAAATGCAATTTCACTTCTCAACGTGCTAGGGGGGAAGACCCCCCCCCCCCCACCCCCCATCACCCACCTCCTCGCAGCTCGCTCCGCTTGCTCGGGCTCGGTCGCGTTCATGACATCAGTGTAAGAATTAATACAAGAAGTTTATTTAAATGATATCATTTATATAGACACATTGTTCAATAGCAATTGACATCAAAATGTACAGCTACCTATAGCTTAAACAAGTGGGACTGTTTCAAGTCGATAAAACACGCAAAAACCTGCATCAAATTGCACAATTTACAACATCAAAATGACAACCTTCTCACCGTGGGAGGGGGCACTCCCTCCCCCTTGCTCACTCCGCTTGCTCTTGCTTGGTCGCGTTCATGATACAGTATTCAGTGTAAATGTTAAAACAGGAAATTTATTTTGATGATACTATTTTATAGGCAAATTGTTCAATAATAATGGACATAAAATACTGCTACAAGTGGGACTGTTTCAAGTCCACAAAATAAGCAAAGATATGCATCAAATTGCACCAATTACAACATCAAATTGCAAAAAGTTATCACCGTGGGAGGGGGACAACCCCCTCCCACACCCTCCCCCCTCCCCCCTAATCACTCCGTTCGCTCGGGCTCGGTCGCTTCGCTCCCTCGCATACTAACAGCCCCCCCCCCCCCCCCAAAAAAAAAAAAAAAAAAAAAAAAAAAAGATGAAATCCTAGGAACGTCGGTGCCCTTTTCCCGCTTGGTTTCCCTAAAAACCCCTAAAAGTCTGGGGATCGAGGGCTTCCTGAATTCCAAATGTCTGTCCAAAAACTCTCGTTTATACATTTAGCGTCAAAACGCACCCCCTTGAAAAAAAGCCGGTGACGCCCCTGAGCAGTAAGAGCTATAAAAAGGTCTTATACATTCTACTCCGACCACGGGAAGGAGAGAGACCCCCCTGCTCCAACTAAACCCAACCTACCTTTGAAAAAAAAACCCTCTCGCAAAACCTGCAAGCATGCAGAGGATCATGGTTTCATACGGGAGAAGGGTCAATCAGCAGATGTAAGGCTAATCAATGGAACGCCCTCCCGAGGCGGCTGCGCTCTGCCTCTTCTCTGTATACAAGTATACGCCACTCGGGATATAGCTGGCGAAAATTTAGCAACGTGCCAGACAAGTTTGCCCAGCGGCATTTGAAACTGCAGGCTACACATTTGTTGAATGGATTGTCTACTAGTCTAGTCGTAAAGGCAAATATTGTGTTTGTCTCTGTCACACTTCTCGACCTTGGATGTAAAGGCTTAACAAAACCACCAGCTGATCTTAACGACTGAAGAAGTAGTCCCCTTCGAAGTCCATCTCACAATATCGGGAGCTCTTCCTTCGTAGTCTTCTTGAGGTCTTGAAGCAGAAACAGAAATGGTCATACAGCGTCGTGGTATGTACTTACCTGTTTAACATCATTGCATCCCAATGTTGTTTTCTCCTCTGATAAAGTGATACTGGAAATTCGTGAAGATCGAAAACAATTTGGGTTGTATTAACAACCAAAGTTTATATTCCTTGCGTATAGGACTGGTCGGACACATACGGCACTTGATTATGCCCACATCAATCAAATATTATCAACCGAAGATTAACTTCCTTGTGCATTGGACTGGTCGGACACATACGGCATGTAATTATACCCACATCAATCAAATATCCCAGGACCCAAGTCCTTTAACTGTTATTGACACCATACGGAATAATCGTAACCCACGGCAACAAAATACTGTAATTAAAGTGTTGAAGAAATTTAAATGTGACCATATACAAGCGGAAGAGAGAAAGGAGAGATGATAAAACGAAATTATCAATTCACCATAAACTGTTCCGATATTACTGTAGATGTAAACATAAATATTCAATTCAATTCAATTCAATAGTTTATTTATTTCCATCATCACAAAGAAAGAAAAGAAAAAGTTGACATAATCCAAAGTGCTACAATTTTTTTTTCATTTCTCTTACACTCGTCCGATAAAGGATTTTTTTTCAATACAATATAAAGTATATTATACACGAATGGTGTCGTAAAAAGAAACAATGCACTTTGTCATGGCAACAAAAATAGTAAATAATCACAATGATGGAAAACAGTGTTCCACTAAAAAAGCCACGCTTGTAAAACGTGGAACACTGGAACAAAACAACAACAGCACCAATTTGTTATACCAAATAGACATATTCATTTCAATTCTTCTATATACTATTGTACATTTTACTAATTGATATAACGATGTTGATACTATGAACAATACTTACTAGGATTTTAGGATGCAATCGTATAAACTATATAACATATCACATTTGTGGCACAGACACTATGGGGCCAGGTGTGCCAGGAAAATTGAATGGAAAAAGATATGCAATCGGCCACAAAAAACATAACGACGACAACAACAATAACACAATACACAGAAATAACAAAATTTGAGGAAATGCACTCAGACAGATACTGGACAACGAAGAACGAGGAAAAAGTAGCAGGGAAGAATAGAGAAGGAAAAGGAGAGGGATGGAAAAGGTCTGTGGACACACTACAAAATCTCAAGGAAAAGTGAAACATGACGGGTTTTTCCATTAAACAGAATTAACTGGTATATTTAGAAAACAAATATTTTTTGAGTTTATACTTAAATGTAATTAACTTCACAGATTCTTTTAGATCATTATCTAAGCTATTCCAAAATCTGGGTCCGGTATAAACAAATGTATTTTGAGTGTGTACAGTTCTAACTAAGGGAAGATGAAATTCTTTAGATTGTCTAGTGGGATAATTATGTACGTGGCTGTTACGGTGAAATAAAGAATAAAATATTTTGGGTAGATGATTGCAGTTGTAATTAAACATAAATTGACCAAGTTGTAACAAATACAACTCATTTATTTTCAGAATTTTGTGCTCAAGGAAAAGCTTGTCAGTATGTGCTCGGATATGAAGGTTAAAAACGATTCTGAGCGCCATCTTTTGCAGAAGAAATAGTTTATCTAACAATGTCGAATATGTATTCCCCCAAGCAAGAATTCCGTAATTCAAGTACGGCAATACCAAACTTGAATAAAGCGTAATCAAAGCCGAAGAAGGAAGATAATATTTCAATCTATTCATTATGCCTACGTTACGTGCAATTACTTTACAAATATTGTTTATGTGACACTTCCATGATAACTTATTATCAACACAAACACCTAGGAATTTAATAGACGAAACCTCTTCTAGAGGAGTAGTGTCAAATATAACATTACCTGGTAATCTATCTAAAGAATTACTGAAAAACATATACTTTGTCTTCTCAATATTCAGTGACAATTTATTTGCATATATCCATATTAAAACATATCCATATTAAAACAAAGAATGTATTCATTCATTTCTGGTTTTACGTGCTTACAAATCTAGTACATGAGCAGCATTGGTCCGTAAACGAAATCCTGTAAGGATTTTGCCATAGCAACATGACGTGGGGTCAATAATATTATGTAACCCTAAGGTCTCGTTTGGAATTCGAGGTGGTTAACATGGCATGATGAGAGAAGGGATCGAGATTTCCTCATCAGTACTGTATCGAACTGCAATATATCATGGCAGATTTCACCAACGCTTCAGTTGAAAGTAGCCTTGATAAGGACATGTTTAGATACTGTATTCGTATGGTTTCGTACAGAGTTTGATCGATCTTATCTCTTATTTTGTCAGGGATCATGGGAATAAAAATGGTATATGGGCAATTCCGCGGTAACGGAATTACAAATCAGAGAATTTTGGCTCATATTCTTTCACCCTGTATACTGGATTGATCACTTTGCCTTCTCTTGATACATTTAAAAGATGCAGAGGTACTCACGCTGTCTCCCCAAGTACAAATTTGTTAAATGTTCTCACTTGGTTGGTTACAAAGGAGGTCTATGTGCGATGGTAACGGAATTACCAGAAAATTGAGTCACAACTTCAACTCTGACTTTGGTAGTTGTTTCTCTGAAATTTACAACACATACACTATAGGTTGCTGTCTGATTTCATCTTCGATTGTGTCAACTTCAAATTAGTTGTATTGTTTTTCAAATATTTCATCACATTTTCCCAGCAGCAGGCTTTTGCCCTGTAAAGTCAGTGGTAACGGAATTACACAAATGGTAACGGAATTACGCCTTCTGAAATACAATGGAAAAACTACACATTCTTGGTACTCATGTATTCTGAAATGTCTTGATAAAGATTGTTTATGCCTTTAGCTATAATATAACCACTAGATAAGTACTCTCTAGCCTTTGACCTTGAACTGCTACAAGTGTATAGGTGCCAAATGAGTTTTTATTGTCAAAAAACATAAAATTTTTGTGCTAACGACTGTGATTTGAAGTTGTAACTATGTCAATCAAGATCTCGTAACTTGTAAGTACCACATCCATTAAAATTTGTCTACTTTCAAGTTAAGAATTTCACACTCTGCAGGTAAATGACGTCTAAGACACATGGTAACGGCATTACGCTAGAATTACCCTCAAATTTTCTTGTATTTCTTTCGCTGATATCATGCAAGACAGATTTCTCTGTTTTCTTCGTCCTAAATATGCCAATAATTGATAATATGTGTGAATTACTTACAAGTATTGTACATAAACATTATGTGCACAAGCACAAGAAATTAATAAAAAAACTGTCTGGATTTACAGTGTATTTAAATCTAAATCATAAAGTGCCAATTTACATTGCAAGAGCACAGTGTGCAGCCGCATCGTTGAACACAATGTTTAATATTAAGGATAAACACAAAGAATGCTTGAAACTTTTAATTTGCTAAGTGGAAAGATGCAGTTGTGGTTCAATGACAAATATAACAAATTACAATTCAATCATAAATTGAAAATTAAATTTTCTTATATGATTATGTTACATTTATTTGTTGTAGTGAAGTTGCCCCCTGGTATATAGTGTAGTGCATAATTTGATACATGTAATTCCCTTGCAGTGTAAGTCCTACTTAAGCACACCAAAATAAAATGAACTAAACTAAAATGAAACAGAATACAGCAAAATAACTTAAACAAATGACAACTTTTTGAACCATTAGAGTGAGTCCACCAAATTCTGTTAATTCATAGAAAGGTAAGAGGGCCTCTTTTATCCATCTGCAGCTCACTGAGTTAGAGTCAGATTAATCAACCTGTGAATACGGTTAGTATTTACTTCTGACCACACAAAATTTCAAAATGACGTCTTCAGAAACACGACAGTGATTTGATCATTGACTGTAATCATGACTTGGCCTATATATTTCCTACAAGTTTCCTGTCTCTGTCTTTCTTCTTTGACTTTGTCTATTTTCTCATCCTGAGTGTTGCCATATATTTACTCACGAGAAGTGTGCATCTTCTCTTTTGGAGTAAGTTGTATTTTGACTGCCTGAAAGCAAACGATAAAATACACTGTAATGGCACTTGTATGAAAGGAAACTGGATTGTACAGCAAATGGTAACATGAAGAGTAAAAGTAGAAGCAGAAGCCCATTGACTTTAATATTTGAAATCTTCTTAGGACGGGGAAAGTATAGCCCTAAATGTTATATTTCAGAGCTGTCAGATCACAAGTACTGACTGGGTAAATGTTCATCACAAATGGTGTTTTTGTCTTTATTCCTTTTAAAAGAAAGGATTAAAGAACAAATTTCAAAGGGTACCAGATGCTCTGTATCAAATGGGCATGAAAATCAAAATACATGTCTCTGTGGAGGAAAGATCTAAGAAACAGATGAAAGAAGGTCATAGTCATACACTTACCATTAAAGATAAAGGACTTGAGGATGAAAACAGGACATGTTCAATAAAAGGTCAGACTATCGACTTGGTGATAACAAAGCCTATAGCATACAGAAAGAGCAAAGGTGTCACATTCAGTGGGCATCCTGTGTCAAATAATGACTTCTATCACATTGTGTATGATCCTTCTCTTAAATTCTTGATCTTTCCTCACAAAAATTATCTTGTTCATTTATCTCTGTCAGCAGCAGTGCTCTCTTTTCCTTTAAAGAAATTTTATGTCCTTCCTCTTCTTTCTAACCTTTGTTCAATTCATGCTGCATCACACCCATTCAATAGTCCCTCATCACTATACTTAGATTTTGTATGAAACCATGAGACTTTTTAGCAAGAAAATATGCATTGATATCTCAGAATTCAGTATGATTTTTAACATAAGTTGAGAATGAGTATCTGTAGCAAACCTTATAAAGTTATCAGTTAGCACAGTCTCCATGTAGTTCTTGTACATGTATGAGAAAAGGTGAAAGAAGGGAGGAGACTTTTAGCACAAGAAGTCTTGTCAAGCGTGTACACTGATGTCAGGACTCACTGTCAGAGGTATCCAGCTATGCTGAGTCAAGTCAGTGTATCATACCATACATATATTTCAACTTTCACTCCTTTACTGCCAATCACTAACACTGTTAAGCTCAATGATAATGCCCTGAAGCTATTTCATGAACAGTTCACATACATATTGGCACGAAAGTAGGTTATGTCATTCTCTTCCATATTAGATGTGTGTGTAATTCCGTTACCATGTAATTCCGTTACCACAATTACAGAAGAACTGAAGGAGATATTTCACAAAATGTTTTGTGAGTTTTCAGGGAGTCACATGTAGAGAAAAAATTTACAAGGGGGAAAAAATCAGTGATTAGTTTGTTCAGGAGAAAACTTTTTTCAATTTATGGTAACGGAATTACGTCAATTTGTCAGTAGATTTTGAAAATTTCTCATATATATCATAATTAGAGTGACTGAATGCTTCATTAAATGTGATTGTTGAAGCATAGGAAGAAAGATGCGGAAGTATGGATAAAGCAGAGAGATATTTAAGTTGTTTCATTTCAGATTTTCATTTAATATTGAAAAATTTTAGATAAATACAATAAATAGTCTTCCAATTTTAAAAGTGTGTACGACAAAAATGAGGAAAGTTATTGGAAAAGGGTTTTTTGTTTCCGTAAATACAACAATCCGTCTGTACGGGAAACTTAAATTTCTGAGTATTTACTTAACTTTGAATTTTGCTGTTTTTTGCCCTTCCCATACGGAATTGCCCACATCAGGTGTTGTTAGTGATAATGTGTCCTCAAAAGATCACACCGACATTTTTTGATCCAAAGATTAATCGATGAGAATGGTGAGAAACTTACAATTCTGCGGCGTCAGACTTTTTGTGTTTGATACTCCGCTCATCATCGTGATCATGCACGGTATATTCCCATTTGATTGACACTTCATTGTACCCTACCGTCGTATCTTTAGTCGTGCATGACGTTGTTCAGCAGAGGAACTTTTTCAGCGGTCTCGACCATATCTTTCTTTTTCGAGTTGAGTCAAACAGATAAAGGCAAGAATGTAATGACTTTTATATTCACAGTTTACGTACTGCTTTTAACATACTTCCTTGTCACGCAATGTATTGTCATTTTCAAAGTGAGTAGATAAACTTGTCATCGTGTCTATGTTTGTTTGTGTCGCAACACTACAACAAAGTCGTAGGCCTATATGAAAGGTAAGTTAGAATCCTTAGTTTGGTTCCCATGGATACACAGCTGCTGGGTTTCAATTAGCCAGAGTCTATCATTTTGGAAAGAATCTGAGTTGAAAGAGAATTTTAACTGGAAGAATGCTGGATTTTGTAATGTGAAACTGTTTGCAGTGGTTGAATTGAGCGAGAATGAATCTGTATACTTCATCCTATATCTTAACTTGAAAACACAAGAATCCACCTTTAAAAAAGACATGTACTGGTTGTGTCTTTACTATGACTTATTATGTATTTGTTTCATGCATGATCAACTGTGCTGTCTGAACGGAAAACTGTGCGTAGTATTAATTATATGACGAATATGATTCTTTTTTAAAGCAAGAAATTGAAAGATGAAATTGTTTTGTTTTGTCTCGTTTTTTTATGAGGAGTTGAAAAAGCCACAGAACAACGCACGGTGTAATGTATGACATGTCGGTTTGCAACGGAAAACTGTGTATAGTTTTGATTATAAATACGAAAAACATGAAATGATTGTTTTGAGAAGAAATAGAAAGAAGAGCTTTCTCTTTCCGCTTTCCCGGGGGGGGGGGGGGTGTCGAATATAGCAACGATATAACGCATACGGCGAACGGCGATATGTCTGAAATTATCACATAACAAATACACACCGACACACGAATTTTATATTTGCCAGGCCTGTATTTGCAGAGTCGTTAAGGCAGTGTACCAAGTCTTGTAGAAGGAAATTCTTTGTTTAGCTTCCATAGATGCAAATAATCTGCGGGGGAAAAACTAGGCCAGAGTGTGTTTATTTCTTAAAGGGATCATTTACTGAAAAATTTATTATGTATACGACTCCTAGTGCATAACTAAGAAGAAAAATTAAAGGAATGTTAGACTTAGACAGTCTGAAGTGCACAGGACATCTTTTCTGCAGCGGCAAAATTGAATGAAAATTAAGTTTGTTAATACTCAAGGAAAAATTGCCAACACAAGAATCAATTTTTATAAAACAGATAATGGATGCGTGTTTAGTATAGTGTTAAAATATCTGTTTCATGATCGAAACTACGGTCCGAACGGAAAACTGTATTATATGTAATCTTGAATTTATTGAAGAATATGACGACGTCATATATGAAAAGAGCGATACATGAAATCATCTTCTATTATTATTATTATTATTATTATTATTATTATTATTATTATTATTATTATTATTATTATTATTAAGGAGAGTTGAATAGCCCAAAAGGAGAGTTAGTGTACTTTTTTAACATATGGCGTGCCGTTTCCGAAGGCAAAACTGTAAGAAGTTTTCATTTTATGGAAGAACATAAGAGAGATAGATGCAAACTGTTTTAAATTTCTCTTTTAATTTTTGGGGCGTCGAATTAAGCAACAGGATAACACGTGGTGTAACTTATGAAGTGCCAGAAATGTGTTGTAACATAACAACAGAAGGGATTTTACATTGCAGCGTAGCAAAGCAATGCAGTTGTTATCTTGATTGATTGATTTTTTTTTTTTGGGGGGGGGGGGAGGGGTCTGGTTTCAATGGATTCAAAGCTAATAGGTACAATATAGGCCAGAGTGAATGCGTCTTAAAAAGGATCAGAGTTTAGAAAGTGATTTCAATTGTTGAAAATGTCAAAATGTAAAGCTTTTTGTCATGGTCAATTGAATAACAATCCATTAGGAGCTTACAAGAATCAACCATTACAATATATGAACCGGTTGTGTGTTGATTGGGTTTATCATGTTTGTTTCATGATGAAACAGCTTCTCTCTTTTCTTTTTTAGAACTGCACGCAGTTTTGACTAATGAAAGGATACAATGTTTTGTTTAGTGGAAACTCAAATACATTTTCTTATCTTCTTTCTTTTCTTTTAGGGGAGTCATGTTATAAGGTAACATGATGCCTACAATTTTAAAGTATGATATTTTTACTGAAAGGTAAACTGTGGGTAGTTTTGGCTTCTTGGTTTATGGAAAACGCCCTTACTCGAACATCAATAACACTTATGCGCATTATACTTACATAACATATTTGTGTTGGTTCCCAGAAACTGGCTGGAAAACGATACCAAAAGATTCTTTTCTTTTCTTTTTTTTTTCTAATGCCGTCTCTGATTTTTGTGTTTGTATTTCATTATCATTATCTCGGAAACCCACAGAAATACTTGTTGTATCTTCGTTCTTGTGCTGTGTGTGTTCAATATTTTGTTTCCCCTTTCCGTTACTGGATTTTCTCGTCCAGCACACCCTACACTTTTTTTTTTTATTTACGGCTCCACTTCTTTCATTTACAGCGAGTCTCTATTTATCCATAAATCGCTGCCACTCGTTGTGCATCAGTTGTTTACAGTATTTTTCCACATTCCATCTGCTTTTTTGAATCCCAACAAAATATTTACAAATAAAAGATTTTCAAGAATATCATCATGCTATCCATGCTCTTTTACATTTTGTTGAAAAGGACGTGTCTCATACTATTGACGATCACTTCCTTTCAATTCACATTATCTTCGACAACTCTGAGTACTTCGACACAATTAATCATGATATTTTACCCTTACTATACCTGTCCAGTTATTGCATTATGGAATACGTGGAAAGGAATTTCAGGGGTTCAAGAGCTATTAAGCTACAGTTATGCATTTCAAAAAATACGACTTAAGTAATCAGAAAAGTTAGCTATGGCACTCCACAGACTCCACTGTCTGTTAGGACGTTATAATCTTTTGTGAAAATAATTTTTGTAACGTATGAGCTCAAGTACTTTCTTTCGTGTTCACAATGATATCGATTTTTTTTCTTTGAAAAGTTGATATTGAATTAAAAACAAGAGGTGACATTGCGTTAGAGCTAACAAATTGAAACTGAATGTTAAAAAAAAACAACCAAATCGTATCATTTTCAGCAATGCTGATGACACTTTGAGTAGAGAAATGGTTGTGGACGATTGCCACTTTCGGAAGCTTATCGCATCTGAAATTCCGTAGTGTTATTGTAGATAATAAACTCTGTTGGAAATTGCATTTTGATTATATTTTCAACACCATTTCGGGTAAAATGCGTTATAAATAGACTGAACATTTATCTCCCTCTAAAATTATTATTCATGTTTTTCTAGTCCTTGTATTACCTTGCCTTAGTTATGGAAGCTTCGTTTGGGGCAACACTCACCAGAACCTACTGGATATAGTGTCACTTTTGCAAAGGAAAGCTCTCCGCATCATTTGTTATTCTTGCATACGTTCACATACAAATCTATTCATTACATCTACTAAGCTGTTAAAAAATAAAAATTGGTTTTTATTTGATTAAGGAAAATGTATTTGCATGAATAACACCAACATACTTCCATCTAATCGTTATTCTCTGCTCCCTTCTATTCGCCACTCCATTGAGTTTCACTTATCTCCGAACTGTATTAGCAAAGTAAAAATATCTCTTATATGGCGTCTGGTATGCCTCCGTTCTATTACATGGTTCTCCCACTATGTCTAGAGTTAGAGTAGGTCGTGACAATGTGAGACGACAGTTTCAGAAAACTGGCAGGCAATTGAAATTAGATATTTTTCACAGATGTGTTGAATGACCCTTTACCTTTTACACCATGACCTCAAAAGTCCCAAGATAATCACCGTAAAGCAGTATATACATTATGTACTTAATAGTTTCATGAAGATATACCTTAAACTCTTTTTTTGGGGGGGAGATTTGAAAAAAAGTGACATTTTATTTATTTTACATGACCTTTCACCCCATGGCACAAAACTTTCCCTGGATTTTTTTTTTCCTCTGGCAATAAATGCATACATTTATTTTCACAAAAATATCTTAAAGCAGTGCAGAGATATGAAGGAAGTTATTAGATATAAGAATTTGAGCTTGGCCTTTGATTTTTTTTTTTTTACCTCAAGCATGTGCACCCAAAAGTTGATAAGCACAACTTGTCCACTCATATGCCAAGTTTCGTTAGGATACCTCCAACAGTTTTTCAATTACACTATCCACAAAATTTATTACGGACGGACGGACGGACGACCCAAAAACATAATGCCTCCGGCGACACTTCTTGGTGGATTCATAAAATCGCTATGAAGAAAAACAAGATGAATTGTCAAATGCATAGTGTGTATAATGCCGGATGGAAATAAAGTAATTACAATTCAAATGAAAATGAATTAGAGCCACACATTGGGAGTGATTTATGTGTACTAGTAGTGTCATCAGGTGTGCTTGTTCACGTGAGAGATACGGCAGAAGGTATGAGAATATAAGAATTAAGACACGAATGGACCTTGGCTAACGATAAGCCGTAGGGCAATGTCGATATTTCTAATTGAGTGTACAATATCAGGCTCTCAGGTGTGATAATCGACATTTATGCCCAGGGGCGTCACCAGCTTTTTTTAAAGGGGGTGCGTTTCGACACTAAATGTAAACTGTGAGATATTCTTTTTAATTTGATTTATTGGCTCCTGTGTCATCATGTACATTTACATTATACACTGTACATTGTACATGTGATTGCATACATACACGAATCTTTATGTATATATATATATATATATATATATATATATATATATATATAATCATATATATATCATACATTTTACATGTAATTTTGTATACATGTCATTCTACCACTTCCATGAACTTTAATAAAGTCATGATTAAACAACAACACATAATCCTATATTGACATAATTAATTAGGACTTCACATTTACATTAAAAAAAAAAAATGTAATGTATTGCGGTCGATCATGAAGCAAAAGAAGCCGTTTAGAAATGAGTCAATTCAAGCAAGTCTCAATGAACTTTAGATGGTATGTTTCCAGACACAGAGTATAAGTGGCTGCTAACATGATTTTTAGTGAATAGGGATCGCTCTTTAAAAGTTATTTAATGATAATTAATGTCATAATAATCAATTATGAACCTTTCATTTTAACACATTTTTAGCACCTTTTCTCTGCATAATCCACTCCAGCGGCGTCGATCCGTTTTCATGATGGGGGGGGGGGGGGGGGCAAAACCTTGAAGGTGGAATATAGCATAATAGTGCGAGGGAGCGGAGTGACCGAGCGGAGGAGGGTGTGGGAGGGGGTATCCCCCTCCCAAGACAGGGGGATTTTGCATTTTCAGACCTGAAATTCAACGTTCTAGTGCACACTTCTGGTGATTTTTTTTTTCTTTCAAAAAAAAAAAGGAAAAAGATAACTGCTTAACTAACTCGCGGCATCTCAGCCCTTGTTTCCAAGTGTGCAACATCACACGTGGAAACAAGGGGAAAAATAGAAAAAATAATTAATTTTAGTTAATTTTAATTAATTTTACATAATTTTTCACTGTGTCGGCATAGTAATACATGGAAGTTGACAGGGGGAGGGTGTTGGAGGGGTAGCCCCTTCCCCGACGGCAGAGCTTTTTGCATTTTTAGAATTGAAATAGAACAATCTGATACACCATTCTTTGAAATACTCCGAAAAATTGTCAGTCCCCGGATGTGACGAGTCTTTTTAATCTGTGGGTAGGAACCGAGCGGGGAAAACATAAATCAAAGAGGATGGGGGAACATTGAATATATTTGAATTCAAGTGGCAGATATCAAATTTTATAAATCCCCAAGTTTGCTAAGTGTATGGTTGGAGACCTAACGAGGGAGGGTGTGGGAGGGGTATCCCCCTCCCACGCGACGGAGATTTTGCATTTTCAGAATTGAAATTCAATAATCCGTTACACAATGAGTGAAATACCGTACGGATACAGTACGGTCGATAGGTAGTGAACACTGTAAAGGAACTGACATCAGTGCTGCCAGAGTTTAAGTATTCTACGTAGGCCTATTCATACATTGGTTTGTTGTTGTTGTTTTTTTTTTCATTACCACATAAACAGGAGGAAATGAAGTGAGCATCACGGTCATGAATCACTGATGAAAATACAATGATAGCTCCACTTGCAAATTTTTCCTCACTTCTGTCTACTCCCAAGTCGTTAATTGGAGTGTGCCGGAAATGTAGAACATGTAAATTTCTTCGTTTCGTTTTCGTCGTTGCTAATGCCACCAGGGGTGATTGTGATTTGTAGCAAGCAATTTGATTATTGACCACAGGGGAGTTTATTGTTGCAGTAATTTAAAGACGTGTTAAAAAGGGATGTTTGTACCTGTGGATGTAACCTTTTAATGATTTTTTTTCTTCCGGTTCAGAATATGCATTTTATGCCTTTAGTGTCTATCAATCTACGAGGGATTACTGTATGCAATATGATAAATTTTCGAGTTTTCTTAGGGTAATTCTTTTGAAACCTTTGACAAAATTATGTTATCGTGAAATTGTAGAAAGACGAAAAAATGGATTATGATCGTTGACGATCCGTTCCCCTGGATGCGTGAAAATAATTATATTCGATTAAACTTGATAGCCGATATTCAAATGATGTATCTGCAAACCCGATTTAAACGGAAACGCATCAGCGCCATATAGGCCTATTACGATAGGAATTTCCAAGGTAAAAGGGTCCGTATCAGGGCTGTCCGGTTTGTTTCCTGTTTTCAATGTGCGTTACACCCCATTACAATAGATGATTCAATTCAATTCAATCAATATAATTGTATTTCCATTTAAAGTAATACAGGGTAATAAACCTATAACGCCTATATACACGAGTGATGGATCTCAAATCAGACAAAATGTCAGTGATACATAATACAGTCATCGTAATTTCATCTTTTTAATTTCGAAAGGTGAACAAGTATGCAACTAACAAAGTTTTATTCCCAATTGTATGGAAAGGAAAAATCCACAACGAAAGAAATTTTGTGAATTACTCTAGAAGATAAGGGCATCCTATGATCAGTTCAAGGAGTCCATGTATGACATCTTGATATTATGACTTCAGACGAAACAGAGAGAGAAAGTACAGGATGACAAGAGTGATTTTTTTCCAGTTTTTATTTTGAAGGAAGAGTCAGAGCTTGTAAGTAGTATTTTTTGTAAATGCAATTAAACATTTATTATTGTATTCAAACTTAAATTGTCCTAATTGGAATAAACAAATAGTGATCTCTGAGAACACAGATGAGAGATAACTTTACCCCAACATGTCTAAAATTCCAAATTCAAACAAGCAATCTATCAAAATATATGCCAAAATGAAAATTTGGGGAGCGAACGTAAAGGTAACGGTGGACTGACGAAGACGAAGGCCTACGAACATTATTATGAAATCAAACAATACATGTTCATTGAAATTTGTTGTTTTGAAAGTGAATGGCTTGATATTGGTTAGAAAAAATGATATATCCCTTAGATTCTATTGAACACTCTGCTTTATACCATTTCTAGACCTAAATAGCGATAACGTACGTTACGTGGACTACCAAGACTGTCACATTAATTGTATGGAAAAGGTTATTTCAATGTTGCGACAAAAACATAAAGTCGTTTTCATACAGTGACGTAAAATAAGATTCAATGAGTTCGCAACGTCAGCACTGTCAAAGTAATGTAATCCTTTACACAGCAGTGCTTATTGTGCAAATTCAAAACTATAGGAGAGACTGTCGAGGTATTTAAACTCGAACAATAAACATATTTTTGACGACGACAAGGGCGCCTACATACCATCACTATGATCCTTGTACAGGGAGAGCAGTAAATATCGTCAAAACGGTATGAACATAACATGTAATTGTATCCCTTCCTTTATCTTTCATACCATATGTTTTATACGCAGACTCTTTGTGTTTGATTTCTCTATATACAACATGTGACTTTAATAATAATAATAATAATAATAATAATAATAGTAATAATAATAATAATGATAACAATATAATACATTTATGAGGCGCTTAATGTGTACGTTTCTAAGCGCACATTTTACCCGGAAAAAATATTTAGTCCAAAATAATAAAAAAAAAGATACAAAAAAATAGATACAGTGTATAAATGCGATAAGTACTAATCAAGAATAATCAAAGTAATCAAGATCAGTGTGCACCTCCATCGACCGACCTTAAACTGTACCATTCCAAAGGACTATCTACTAAAAAGATAAGTTTTCAGCAGAGTCTTAAACTGATTAACGGAAGAAGCTAGATGTATACGTATAGGCAGGTAGAGAATTCCAGAGAGAAGGGGCAATTTTAGAAAAAGCACGATCACCATATTTTGTGGAAGTACGAGGTCCAGGAGTGAATTGCATTGTAGAGGAGATTGGAGGATGAACGGAGGGATCTCAAGGAAGCAGTGGAACGTAAAGAAACGAGATCTGTGAGATACCTGGGGGCTTGCCCATTCAGAATTTTGTATGTAAGCAGAAGAACTGTAAATGATTTGCGGTGATGTATGGGAAGCCAGTGGAGAGAACGGAGGATTGGAGTTATGGGCTCGGATTTCCTGGGGAGGGAGACAAGTCTTGCGGCAGAATTTTGTACCCGTTGAAGTGGGAGTAAATGTGTCTGAGGAAGGTTAGAAAATATGGAATAACAATAATCTAAATTACAAGAAACAAATGCATGAATTAATTTGGCAGTTGTAGGTCGGTCAAGTAGTTTCCTTATTTTCCCAATTTTGAACAATCCAAAATATGCTGCCTTACAAAAGAATGTGCTTAATGTGGTGTTGAAGGGTAAGATTTTTGTCAATGATCAAACCAAGATCACATACCCATTCACTACACTTGGTAGAAACATTATCAGAAACTAAATCTAGGAATGAATTGATGTTTCTGTTTGGAATATAATATGGATCATCTCTTATTTTTTTTTTTTCATTGAGGCATCCATTCAGGCAAAGCTTGTTGTTTGAGCACCAGATTTTAATGACAGTTCTGAGGTTTTTGAGCTGCTTCAGCCTCCTCATTTGGTTTGAGTGTAACATAAATCTGTGTGTCGTCAGCATACACCACATACTCTTATTCAAGAATCTCTAATGATTTGTTTGCTTGCGATTGCTTGTGTGGGTTGATTTCCGGATGCTTGTGGTTTACTTTTGATAACACGTTAAACGTGGATGGCAAAATCGTTATAAACTAAAAAAAAAAAAAAAGGTCATAAAAGGCAATGGGATAACCGCACATTCAGCGGCGTATACAGTCAACGGAAGAACATACCACAGCAACATACCGCCTGAAAACACAAACGCAGTCAGTGATTGTTTAAAGGGGATGGCAGTTTAATGTTTCCAGGTTAGCATGCCTGTACAGTGACGGGGGCGATTAAACTGCACATTACTTGAATATGAGACCATTTTGAAGCAAATAATTTCACACAACAATAGATATATAATGTGCTCTTAAAGGAACCCCACAAGGATTGGAACAAGCATCCCCCAGCATTCCCACCGATTCTCGTTGATCAGTTATTAGCCATTCCCTTTAAAGAGATGTATCAACTTCATCGCTTGCTCCCATAACACTAATAGCCGGAAGTGTGATGAAATTCTCATTGGAAAAGGAAAAAAAAGGGTTCTTCTCCTGCAGAGGCCAAGCAGCTGCATGAAAAGATACAAATGTCAACAAATGACTAACCATATCTTTACGCGGTGAATAAAACTGTCTAAATCTTCGGGCAATGACAAATCATTCAAAATCGAAACTTTAATTTTATGCGAAGAGATATGGTAAGGTGCACGTCACGATTCCTACAACCACGAGTCATGCAGTCCACGAGACATACAGCCCACGAGTTAAACAACCCACGAATCATGCAACCCTTGAGATCGACACTAGACAAATAACTCTCATCAGTGGTTTTGAGTCCGACACACGAGACAAACAAGGCCCAAGAGACCCACATTACATTACATCATGGAGTTTGATATGCTCATGAGGAAGTGTACATACAAAAAGTATTTATACATTTTATACATTTATTTATACATTTAACAGATTCTCGGGATAGATCTTAAAGATTCAAAATACCTCTTATCAAAAAAAATCATTCCATTTCATGTAAATAGAGATTATGTTATTTGCTTTCGACATTACAACATTATAGTTATCATCTTCATGATTTATAGGGAGATCGGAGAGCCCTGTTGCATAGTGGATAACACTCCCGACTCCCAGTCGGAGAAACCCGACTTCGATTCACGCTCAGTGTATACATCCTTGGATAAGATATTTTTACCCTAAATGTCCCTCTCGTCCCAGGTGTGTAAATGTGAGCAAGCAACGCTACCTAGGGTGATCTGGGGTGGCAGTGCTCTCTGGAAGAGCAATAGCAACGCTGTAGAGGCTACCCGGGATAAAGAGGCCTTAACAATGATGATGATAATGATGATGATACTACTACTAATACTGCTACTACTACAAATAATAGTAGTAGTAGTGGTAATAATAATAATGACGATTAAAATTATCATTATTATTGTTATTACTATCATTATATTGACAATATTTTTTTATCATTATTATCTATTTATTCATTCATTTATTTATTCATTCATTTTTTATCATTTATTTTTTTGTTTATTTATTTGTTTATTTATTTATTTATTTACTTATTAATCATGTATTAATTTTCTTTCACTTTCTCCTGCTCTGATGTCCGGAATTGTGTTTTCACAGCCCATATAATGTGACCTCTACTGTCAATGAAAAAAAGGCGAAAAATCAAATATTTTCTCCTTGATGAGCAAAGTGAACCCCTGGTCATTGACTTGCTTGCCAACGTAGGTATCATCATACTTTATTATTATCATTATTATTTCTCTTCCATTCCAGTCAACATGATGCGCCTACCAAAGCTTCGGAGGGCAGTGGTACTGAAGTGCTTTGCGTTGCTAGGCGTGGCATCTCTCCTCATCACCTTAGCGACCATGGCGACGTTGCGAACATCGTCCTCTCGCGGAGACGTCGGGGCGCTAGAGGCAAGAGACATGTTGGAACGGACAAAAGGGCGACGGGATGGACTCGAAAGAAGAGCGGGAGTACGAAGCGAGAGCACTAACTCGATTGGGTCAGTCTTAAGATCAGGGTAGGTGTACTGCTTAGGATTCGGCGGGAAGCGCATATACGAGATGAGAACACCGAGTTATTAATTATTGGCAACATAATCATCATTATCGCTATCATTACTATCTATTGTTATCATTATTTTTATCACTATTACCTGTTGCATCTTCATCATTGCTACCATGAGAAACTCATGAAATTCGAGAAAAACATCTCGACGGAAGAATTTCATGAATTTGAATAGCAAAGCAGTACCCGCTGCATGCTATAAGGATTAGAACCAACACTTGCTGTCGGGCGAAAGCTCGGTGGTCTAGTGAAGATGACGCCTGTCCGGTGATCAGGAGGTCGTAGGTTCGAATCCTGCTCGAGTATGTACGCCCATGATTTTTTTTTTTTTTATCATGGCTACTACTAAAACACTGATCAATTCAATGCTTATTTACGTCGATGTAGGGCAATTTGTCAATCAGTTCCATGAAAACATCATCAACGGAAGAATTTCATGAATTTGAATGTCCTATGTTGTCAGAATGAAGCATGAACATGTCCGATTATCCTGTATGCTGTGTTACTTTGGACTATGAGTGCATGTGGGCTGTGAGCTTATACAAGAGTCGTGTATATGTCATGAACACATATCTATTTCTACATCTAAAGCCATGCACGAAGTGCCGACATGTTAGTAACACAGGGAAACATTTCCCTTCCCGTCTTCCTGTTAAACTGAATAATCTTATCGCTTCATCTGACAAATTTTGAATATCAATGAGGCGAAGCAACTTGTTTGCTCTGCTTTCCGTTTGCTCTGCATACAATGCTCACTCCTTGGTAACAAAAAAAAAAAAATGGATGATCAAGATTCATCTAAAACACGGGCCTTTCTCATTGTTGGCACCTCTTGCCCACGCGCTACACATGAAGCTGATGCATTCCAATTCATCTGTTCGTGACCTTGCTGAATAATGTTGCACTAACACAACAAGCAAGTGAAAATGGGGGAAGGGAAGAAAGAAAATCAGTCCTAGCAAAAGGGAAAAAGAAAATCAGTCCTAGCAAAAGGGAAAAAGAAAATCAGTCTTAGCAAAAGGGAAAAAAGAAAATCAGTCCTAGCAAAAGGGAAAACAAGAAAATCAGTGCTAGCAAAATGTCATGACTTCAGCGAAAATACATTTCAATCGCTGCTCTGATTCATGCTGTTTATGACAATACCGGAACCGGTTACAGCTCGTTATTCCGAAGGTTCGTTATTCTGAAGGCTCTTCAGTCCGAAGATTCCTTATTCCGAATCTTCGTTTTTCCGAATTTCATTTTCGGATGAACAAATCTTCGGAATAGCGAACCTTCGGAATAACGCCACAAATGTTCGGATTAACGAACCCTTTTTCATTTTCGGATTAACGAACCTCTAGGTATAGGGAATTTGCGTGTTTCGGATTAACGAACCTTCGGAATATCGAACCTTCGGAATAACGAACAGCACCCACCGGAACCAGCCAGCCCTGACAAGGGGCCTTGATGAGTTCGTCATGGTCGTTCATGGTTACGTAAAACTGCATGTGTATGAAACTTGCGGCAGAGTTATACAAATTTTGCGGTGTTTTCCTCTCAAAGTACAAGGTTTTTTGTTCTTTTATTATCTATGCCACTTCAGCCCACTCAAACAATAGCTAAAACAAAAATTTACAAAAAAATACATACATATTATACTAGAGTGTCGGTTATAAATCATCAAAGTTTTGCACAAACGTTTTATTTGAAGAAGACTACATGATTATACTGCTTTTGAAGATGTATAAATGGGTTATACTGGGTACAGAGTTTCAGAATTTATATGTGATTGGGATGAGGAACAAGAATGTTTTCAAAATGTATAACAATCGTAATGAACAAAGATGATGTCACATTCCGTCTGCTGGTTATTTTCCCATTGCATAATAAATTGTCACTTCCCCATTACACCTATACTGTTAATGCAGGTTTATATTTTAGGCAATCTCGTCTTTTGTTATGGCTGATCTCTCGAATACACCCTTTCATTCCGTACCAAATGATGATTCTTTTGAATTGTGTAGGCTCACAATATCCGAATCCGACCCAGTTGATGAGGCACCAATTACTCAAGCAACTCCTTATGACAACTTAGTTGCCGATAATCTTAATTCAGCGGTAAATGAACTGCCTTATGATTTTATTAATGATTTGGATTTGAATATGTCATGTAATAACAGTAAATCAATGTAAAGATGTGTATTTTAGTTTCTCTAAAGACACATTTTCTTTGTTGCATTTAAACATAAGAAGTTTGAATAAGCATTTTGATGAGTTCAAGTTTTTATTAGAATCCGATGCTAGCCAATCACTTTCTGTCATTGGACTTAGCGAAACCTGGTTGACTTCCACTACGGAAGATTCCTTTGCAATTGACGGATACAATATGTATGTCAGTAATAGATCGGACAGAAGTGGAGGCGGTGTGGCATTTTACGTATCAAGTATTTACAAATGTATTGTTCACAACGACATTTCTACAATGGATAACACTGTTGAATCTCTTTTCGTAGAAAAATAAATCCCAGGATGTAGGAATGTGTTATTTGGCATAGTATACAAACCTCCAAATTCAAATATTTTAGATTTTTTGACTTATCTTTCAGACCTGATAAAAAACCCAGTTTTTCGAAATAAGGATTGCTTTTTTTCTTGGTGATTATGATATTGATTTGCTTAAATCTGGAAATGATCATATCCCCAACTAGTTTCTCGAAACACTTTTGTCTTCATCCTTTCTGCCACTCATTTCCAAACCGACTCGCATCACGGATCACTCTGCTACTTTAATTGATAATTTGTTTTGTAATATCATACCCCTTCCCGAATCTTTTATAGTTCTTTCAGATGTGACCGACCATTTTCCAATCATGACCCACTTTACCTTGAAAACTTTAGACAATGACGCAAAACCTTCATCTCCTTTATTCAAACGTAAAATTTCATGTGAAAAATTAGCTAGTTTTGATGCTGCTCTTGATAATGCTGATTGGTCACGAGTGTATGAAAGTGATGATGTTAATGAGTCTTTTGATAATTCTATTGAAATGTTTAATCTTCTTTTGGATGTTATTATTCCAAAGCAAAAAAAAAGTAAAATAGATTGTAAAAAGACAACTAGGTTACCATGGATTTTTAAATCAGTTCTCCGTTCAATAAAAAGGAAAAATCGATTGTATTATAAATATAAAATGGAAAAAACTGAACGAACAAAGAAAAATAGACATCGTATAAAAACACATTAATCAGGATTTACGTTTGGAAAAGAAAAAGTATTATTCTCAGCAGCTGTTGAGATACAAGTCTGATATTAAGAATACCTGGAAAGTTTTAAAACAGGCTATGAATATTCCGAATAAAAAAGCAGAAATTGGTGAAATAAAGTGGGATGATGAAATAATTGATGACCCTGTTGATATTGCAAATATTTTTAATTCTTATTTTTCAAAAATAGGTGAAACGCTTGCTCATGGTATTCCGGCTAAAAAAAACAGAATTTCACTGAATTTTTAGGCCAGAATAACCCAAATTCTATTTTTTTTTAACTCCAACAAATAGATATGAGATTATCGACATTGTATCCTCTTTAACAAACAAACGAAGTTCCGGTTATGATGATATAGATAATTGTATCCTTAAAGGTGTCATATCCTCAGTTGCAGATCCCTTGGCCCACATTTTTAATCTGTCAATTTCCAATGGTATTTTTCCTGATAAAATGATATTGGCTAAAGTAACTCCAATATTTAAGAAAGGTAATAATCTGGATGTCAGCAATTATCGTCCAATGTCTGTATTATCTTCATTGTCGAAAGTTTTAGAAAAATAATAGACACCAGAAATATTAACTTAAAATTATTAAAATTATGTGCACAAAATATTCACAAATTGCCAGTTTGGTTTTCGAGAGAGACACAGTACCATCAACGCAGTTCTTCATTTTATTGATAAAGTTGTTAATGCAACCGACAACCATTCTCATTTAATTAGTATATTCTTGGACTTCTCCAAGGCCTTCGATACAATTAATCATAACATTTTTGCTCCATAAGTTATCGCACTATGGAATACGCTGGAAGGCCTTGGAGTGGTTCAGGAGTTATTTAGCTAACAGAAAACAGTTTGTTTCAATTAAAGATAATCATTCAGTTATAAGAGATGTTACGTGTGGCGTTCCACAGGGAAGTCTTTTAGGGCCGTTGTTATCCATAGTTTATATCAATGATTTTCCTCTGTTTCAGAGCTACTTTCTTTTATGCACTTTGCTGATGAGACCAGTGTTTTTCTTGCCCATAACGATATCGATGTTCTTGTTCAACAAGTAAATACGGAATTGAAAAAAAGTGACCAACTGGGTCAGAGCTAACAAGTTATCTTTGAATGTTCAAAAAACAAAATATATGCTTTTTAGCAATACTGTTGATTCTTTGAACTCAGAAATAGTTCTGAATGATTGTAATTTAGAAAGTGTGTCATATTTTAAATTTCTTGGTAGTTTGGTAGATAATAAACTTTCTTGGAAAATGCATATTGATCATATCTGCAAAATTATTTCTCGTAATATAGGTGTTATGAATAGACTGAAATCTTATATTCCCGAAAAGACCTTACTAGTGTTATACTCCTCTTTGATACTCCCCTACCTTAATTATGGAATTTTAGCTTGGGGCAATACTCATCAGACACCACTGAATAGAGTGTTATTATTGCAAAAGAAAGCCCTCCGTATCATTTCTAATTCTCCTACACGTTCACATACAAATGCACTGTTTGGCTGTTATAGGCTATTAAAATCAACGAATCATTTTTTATTTAACTTAGGTCAATTTATGCATATGTATGATAACAATTTACTCCCACCTATCTTTGGTTCTATGTTTCAAAAACAATCAATCATTCCATAATTACCCCACCCGACGTTCTGACGAGTTTCATTTACCACTTCTTCGAACGATTTTAGCAAAGAATACACTTATTTACACTGGACCAAATTATTGGAATTCCCTGAGTCATGATTTAAAATCTGCTCCATCTATATACTCATTTAAAAGGAGATTAAAGTCTTTTCTTTTACAATCTTATGACGACTCCCAGAAACAGATTAGTTTATAGGCTTACTTTGTTACTCATCCGCAATATCTGCATTGCAGTTCTCTTTATTATTGTAACTATTGCTTAAGGCTTGATTATAAGATTTTCTTTAACCTATACTTCGCAGTTGAAGGGTTTGTTCTATATTCTTTCTTCTTCTTCTTTTTCTTCTCTTTCTTCCTCAAACCTTCGAGGATCGTTGTCTGTGTTGCATATTCCTGTCTATTCTGTTACCTCTTTATCATGCTATAGTCCTGTTTCCTCTTGTGTCGTCTAGTCATTTTGTTTCTTTTTTTTTTTTCTCCTACAAATAGTCTTGTTGCTGTCCCAGTCCTGTTTCATGTTCATTACTCTGCTGTTGCATTAATAACTGTTTGTTCGTCTGTCTCTTAGTGGGCTGCCAAACTTTTTTGTGACGAACTTTTTGTGCCGATTTGTTGTTGTTTTCAATTCAATTTTTGCATCGGGCTTTTAGTACAAGAGGGGCCCACACTCTACAAGCTCTGTCTTTTTAGTGGGTCCCTCCGTTTCTTCACATAGTGCATAATTATATTGAAAACTATTTCACTTTTGTTATCTTAGCAACTATTGCAATGTGTCGCTACTGTTAGTTTTTTTTTTCTATTATTGTTGTCTTCTCTGTACAATTGTATGCATTGTTTTTGTCACTTAAGAAAGTGATATTTATGTTTGTGTATTGTGGAAAAAATGAATAAATATGAACTTGAACTTGAACTTGAACTTGAACTTGCAGCCTCATATAAGAATGTATGATTTGGTGCAAGAAAAAGCAGAAGAAAAGAAAGCATGCATAAATTCCACACAAGTCATATTGCAGTTGTTAAGCAAATTGCATTGTATTGGTATTTTTTTTAATGATAGTATTACTGGAATATGTGAGCCTCCGATGTCATCATCCTTCTTTAGTGTATTATGATTTGGGTTTTTGAGAGAAACCTGCTCAAAGACCACAAAATTCCAGAAATCTATAATGGGCACAATGGAGTGGAATAATGAAAGCAAGAGGATATAAGCGCTTGCTTTCATTAATTCCTTGCCCGCCTTAGACTACTTAACATAACAATGTCAGAATTTCGGAGCTTGGGTATTTGTTCCTCGTTCATCGTGTCACTGCCGCCAACCAGGGACAGCCTTGCGGTAGTGTCACTGTCCGGAAAGCAGTAGATGACAAGTTCGGCTCCCTTTGTTCCTTTTTTCCAACATCCATGTTTGTTATGCCTCCACCACGAAGTGGTGCCGGAGGCATTATGTTTTCGGGTTGTCCGTCCGTCCGTCCGTCCTTCCGTCCGTCCGTAATGAATTTTGTGGACAAGGTAACCATCGACACCTGTTGAGGTATCCTAATGAAACTTGGCATGTATGTGTATTAGGGGGTGAAGTTGTGCCTATCAACTTTTGGGTGCACATTCTCAAGGTCAAAGGTCAAAAGGTCAAGGTCAAATACATAAAATTTCACTATCTCCACCATATCTCTTGAATGCCTGAAGATATTTTCTTGAAACTTAGTGTATACATGTATTACCCAATTAAGATTCTCTGGTGAAAGTTTGGGTCATGAGGTCAAAGGTCAAATGTCAAAGGTCAAGTAAAAATATTAAAACTTCTTTTTTTTTTCTCCGTACCCTTGAAAATTGTTCAAGGTATCTTCATGGAACATAGTATATACATGTACTGACTGGAAGTGATTATCTAGAGAATGTAGGGTTCATGGGGTCAAAGGTCAGGGGTCAAAGGTCAAGTGCAAGACTTCAAAATGTTACTATTACCCTCATATTTATGCAATGCCAGCAGGGTTATTTTTTTACACTTGGTGTATGCGTGTGTATCCTAATAGAAATTCTCTGGAAAGTTTTTTTTTCTCTTTTTGCCTCAAAGGTCACAAGGTCAAAGATCAAGTGAAAGTGCTGAACTAACTTTTTCCTCCATATCTCAGAAGTGGCTCAAGTTACCTTGAAACTTAGTACATATTATGCATGTTCTACCTGAAAGTAATTATCTTATGAATTTTAGGGTCAAGGGCCAGATGAAAATGGTAACAATTTACTATTCAATTCAGAAATTGCACTTTTTCTCCACACCTGTACCTTGAAAATTACTCAATGCCTAAATGTATGAATGGGTCAAAGTCAAGTTAAAGTCCTTAAATCTCTAGATACATGCTCTCCTATTCATCCAATTAAACCTACGTCAAGGAAGGTGAACATTCAACACATTTGTGACAAACTTGTCATTCCAATATTTTGCCAATTTTGTGAAAATGTAATCACACAGTGTCCACATGTACTATCTAGACCTATTGGGAAAATCATGCATTATGGCGGAGGCATACCAGTCGCCAAAGCGACATTTCTAGTTGAATTATAGATCAGCAGTTGCCATCTTACAAATTTCATTTGTAGAGGGAGACAATATTGAAGAAGAAAATGTATACCTCAAAATGAAGGCAATTGACTTGACTTGATTTGTAGAGGGATACAATATTGAAGAAAATGTACACCTCAACATGAAAGCAATTGAATTGACTTAAGCGCAGAGTCCGGGGTGTCCCTTCACTCCCCTACAAGTTACCCTCCTCCATTCATTCCTTTCTGGGGCATGGCATTCACCCTCCTGTAATGGTAATCTCAGTCACACAGCCCATGAGTTTGACACTAAGCAAACAAGGCCCCCGAGACCGACAGCTTAAGCCCCGTGTTGTGATGTCGAACCCAGGGACTGTTTTAACCTAGTACCGAACTTTGGGCCTTATTTCGTAAGCGTCGAACTCATGGGCTGTATGACTCATGGGCGGGATGACGCATGGACTTTTTTATTTCAAATGTAGAACTCCTTGGCTGTATGACTCGTGGTTTCGATCTCGTCATGTGACCAAGTTTTCATATGCTTGGAATGGGAGACAATGGTGCGACATCCGGACGACGTGACCAAACCTTTCATGCGTCGTTCGGAGACTTTCTAATCTTATATATCGTATTTGGAATGTTGAGTCTCTGCCTTTTCTCGTCGTCATTAACAGGGTCCGGTGTCCGGTGACAGGGTCAGGTGTACTCCCAAAATGAATGGTTCAGGGGCATCTCATTACCTCGCGTTGACGTGCGTCGGCTTGTTGTCAGGTTCATGACTCTGTCTGCCCTATAGATGGTGATGGGAAGAATGAGGGCTCTGGATATTCTCACTTTAAGTGACCTTGAGATGCCACGATTGGTCCATACAGTATTCGTAAGCCTGTCAAATGCCCAAGCTGCATGTTTTGTGTACTTTTTAACGTCGGCCTCAACAGATGGGACATTGCCTCCTAAGTAGAAGAAGTGTTGTACTTTGAGAATAATTAATCGTGATGTCTCGACTGTGCTCAGTCATCATTTTGTATATTATTGGGTTGATCGTCATTCTCCATTTGCTCCATGACTTCTGCAGGTCATTGGCAGAGATCTGTTGAGAGATCCATTGAGAGTAGGCATCCTTCTTTAACTCCAGTTACTACTCGGAACCAGTTGGAGATCTTTCCATTTATCACCACAGCACACTCTGTCTGTTTATACATAGTCACGATCTGGTTTCCTACTACTTGATCCCCTCACCTCCCTGATCCACTCCAGTGTAAACGGAGTTCCTTCCAGAGTCAGTTGGAGCCAAATGCAACCTTCAAGTCAACAAAGTTCCAGTATAGATTTTATGCTCCTTTCGTTAGCCTTCTGGAAGATCAAGCAAACGACAAACTCAGCATCTAATCCATACGGCTTGGTCAGGTAGTTATCCATGGTTTCCCTCACCCCATTCTTAAACTTTTTGTAGAAAACATTCCCAGGAAAAGAGAGTAGGGTGATGGCTGTAGAGTTGTCAAGATCCACTTGTTTTCCTCCTTGTACACTGTTTCGATGAAACCTTTGCTCCAGTTCTCAATAGTAGACTTCTTTCAGACCACACTATATTCATGAACTTTAGTAGCAGTTTTTCTCATTGGTTCTCCAGGAGCTTTTAGCGTTTCTGCAAACATTTTGCCTAAGCCACAGGCCTTGTTGTTTTTAAGGGTTGCATTGCCTTTTCCACCTTTTGAATCAGCAGGGAATGGATCTGTAATTGTTGCAAAATACTGTCATCCCTTGGAAATCCTATGAAAAGTGTGTAAATTATTTTTAATGTGTATAAAAGACCAACTGCATTGATGTCCATTCTTTCTCACAGGCAGCTTATTGCTAAACGGAAACGATAGTGCAGCCAGGAATGGTTGAATAAGGAAGTTATACCTATGATAATTGATTGTGGAGTCGATGATTATGACACTTGTTTTGGTTAGCCTCATTACCAATGTCGTTGTAACTTGTAACAAGACATTTTGCATTGTCTGTGTCATGTTTACTTCTTGCTTCTACCTCGAAGGTTCTTGAGACTTGATAGAGAAGTCGGAGGAACGTCTCATGGCAAGCAGCACGAAGAAGCCCAAGAATTGTCCAGAGGGCTGAAGCAAGACGAGCCATACTCTCACAAGCACGTGCAAGGCGGAGCTGGTGACGCAGGAGGATCGCCTCTCGAGCCAGTGCTACGTTCCCATGACGGAGAACGGGAATCCAAGGCACGCGGGCAGGAAGACGTCGAAGGGAAGGATACGGTCGCGAGGCGGGAAACCGTTGCAGACGGGAGGGAAGATCCTAATGTCATTGCCGACGAAGAACTTCGAGAAAAAGCCTTAGTCCCACAACGTAAAATTGCAGAAGTTCCACCGCAGAAAGAGACTGCGGAAGCCGAGCCTCGGAACGTGGATCCTGCCCGAAAGGCGCCCTCGTCGACGATACTGAAGAAAAAACAGGTACGGCTGATTCGGAAAACCATCCGGAACGGGAAGGTGATCAAACAAGAGCAGATCGGTGTGAAGACCGTGATCGTCGACGACAAAGGAAATCCCGTCGAAAATCAGCGCGCCGCCTACGATGAAATATGGTACAGCGACATACTCAAGGGGAACTATCGAGCCATGTCAGTGCACGTAGCCAACGTCACAAGCAAAGGGTGAGTTCTCGCCGCAGTATCCTCAAATTTACGCAAAGAATCACTACAGGAAACGTTTTATAGGGAGTTTTCACAAGAACTTACCTGTTCGACGATTTCAACTCCATTTTATTTTGTTGGTGAGGTGAAACGCTAATGTAATGATGCGTCCGTTGCGCCACATTTAAAAATCAAGAGGGCAGAGTTTGGGAAACAGTGCAAAAAGTTCATATTTGAACTGATAATATTTGTTGCCATACGGAAGCATCTCGATATTACGATTTAACAAGTGAAGGTAATGCATTTCAAGTACAAGTGTGCCTGAAACTTCATTCAGCAAATAGGAAAAATGGGGAGATCACGTTAGCCCTTCACTGCACCTATAGGCGTAGTATAGCAGAGACCCTGGGGTCTCTGCTACATGAATATCACAAGTTTACCTTCTATGCATTCTTGTAAATTAATACCTAGCGAAAAACATAGCAAACTTGTGGCACCATTGAAGTGGGGATGACATGGTGTCAACTTTATCCTGACAAATTTATAGAAAATTTTGGCTTGCGTTTTCAAAATGTGAAACCCCCTTTATGGAACAAACACAGTGTTACCATACTGTGTTCACATAGTTAACTATGTGTAAAATGTGTCAACATACAGCTGAGTACAAACTATGTGGTTCACCACATACAACACACATAGTCACACACAGTTACCACAGGTTGCCACATAATGGTCATAGTCACAGTGTGTCACATGCTGTAGTAGATATGTGGGCATGGTGTGTTCATAGAGTTGTCATCGTATGAGTGGTTTATCTCCTAGTATACTAGTCACAGAGTAGTATACAGTTATCACGGCTACCACATGATATCCACAGTGTGCTACATATTTCAGTCTGTCGGGAAGATGTGTTCACGTAAGTGCACAGTGTGTATTTAAGATTATGTGACGTTCACCACATGCTAATCTCATAGAAATTACAGTTACCACAGCTCGCCATATAATGACCACAGTGTGCCACAAACTGTAATGTGTGAACTTTGTGTTTCCACAGAGTTGCCACAGTGTGGAATTCTAGTCTACGTGGTTCCTCACCGAAAGCCACATAGTTATCACAGCTACCACAGCTTGCCACACAAAAACTACATTTGTGTCACAATATGTGAGAATTAAAACAGTATGTGAGAATATTGTGTCCGCCGAATTTTAACAGTGTGAAATTATAGATTATGTGGTTTCTCACCTAAAAGTCACCAGTTACTCGTCACCACAACTTACCACAAAATAACCACTGAAATTTTCACATGTTGCAGCATGTTGGAATGTAGTGTTGCAGATTTGTCACAGTTAAGTAGACCGACCCAAAAGTGAATGGGGAGGGGGTACGTCATATAAAAAGAAGAAATAATTAAAACTATTGTATGGATGGGGAAAAAACATTCATTCACAATTTACATGGGACATGGGATGTTCATGTGGTATTTTGGGACACGACACATATCACAGGACAATACCGCACAGCAGTACCACACAGGAGTACCATACGTCAAAACCACATAGTGTATCGCACAGCAGTACCACAAAGCAATACCACCAGGCAAAACCGCACAAAATACAATAGAAAGTAGGGCCTACTAGAGAAAAATACCATAGGATATTCTTGTGGGTTTTTTTTGACATGATATACCACATGACTATCACAGGACAATGCCACACAGCAGTACCACAAAGTAGTACCAACTGGAATAAAAAAACAAAGCAAAACAAAATGAAACGCATATTCCAGAATCTGATTAATAGGTGAGTTGCTATCTATGCTTTTAATTATGACAATTGATTTAAGCAATACTTAACCTGTCCTATACTCCTACAGTAGGTACAGCATGTGATACTTCAAGTGGTATTTCTGTGGCATTTCTGTGGTATTCCTGTGGTACAGATTTTTGCATATCTCATGAATATTCATAAAAAGCAACCTAAATTTTACAGAATTCATAAAAAATACTTCTAAATTCGAAGTATTTATGATAGGCTTTCTTTGAACTATTGTTATGTTATACCCAATGTCATGAATTTTGTTATGACAAGGTAATTTCATATCTTAATAACAGTGTTATCTAGTCAGTAACCGTGTCTTCATGCATTACAAATAAATAACCTATATATACACATATATGTATTGATACACCCGATGACTATGTGGTGACTACCACAGTATGATGGACTTTGTAGTGACTACCACAGTGTTGTAGACTATGTGGTGAATACCATATTGTGGACTATGTGGTGAAAACCATAGTGTGGTGGACTATGTTGTGAATACCATAGTGTGGTGGATTATGTGGTGACTACCACAGTGTAATGGACTGTGTGGTACACAGTGTGTGAGACTGTTGTTTGATTCACAGTGTGGATGAAACTTGTAGAGAAACAAATTTCAAAGTTCCGGAATGTAAGAGCGAGTTTTGTCGAGCCTCATACATGTCATATATTGTTCATTACATAAAAAAAACGTCTGAGGGTAGTCCTGCTTGCATGGGCACCTCCATCAGGAGCGCGTTCTACATCAACATGGTGTAATAGATATGACATTTTGTAACTTCAGGTGATGGATCATTCGTGTCAATGCCAGTACTTATCCGCCGTAGCTTCAACCATTCCTCTTTGCTACTAAAATACACTGCTTCCAAATTCTTTGCTGAGGAAAACCACTTCGATGACAAGGCTTATTTGTGACGCGTGTTTTGTTACATAAGATACTTACGAAAATCTCCTTTATGCTGCGATATCGTTACCTGAAATCTTTCTCTTTTTGCCATGTTTTGAATGAACGTCCTTATATCGGATTTGATTCTACAAGTCATAACGGTACGTATCATTATAAATGAAGGTCAAATATTAGAATAAGATTATTGATACCGCGTAATGTCACTCTATTTTAAAGTTACAGTCAGACTATAGATATTAAAATGAGACGTTAAAGGTGATAGCATTTTTTATATATATTTATTTGTGTGTGTTTTTATGTCCGTGTCTCTTTGTGAGTCCATGTAATCCCAAATGTTATGATACAGACCGTATTTGACGGAGGAGCTTTGGAAGTTCGATGACCCGGACTCGGAAAGGCTCTTTCTGTACAGCAAACTGCTACAGCACAACTGGCACGTCAACAGGACAAATCTAGAACTCATCAGGTTGGTGGAATGCAATCTACACTCAGCCAAAAAAAATAAGAGAGAGAAAGAAAGAAAATACACACTTTTTAAGTTCAATTCTCTGATAGATTATTTGGCTAAAAGTAATGTTTTATGTACCACGATAAATGTAATATAATTCGCTTTCAACCTAGTAGGTAAATAAAAAAGGGAAGCTTTACTCATGAGTGAACACATTTGTTATTCTTTTCCAACGCAACAATTCAAAAATTGCAAATATGAACAAGTTGTTATTCAAGCGTATATGTGCTCTTCCTTGTTCAATGACAAAAAAAGACAAATTCAAAACAATGAAAATGTCAAACTATGATATCTTTTATGTCTCTGTGACCTTCCAAAGATAAAGAAAGGCAAAAAAGTAATGGATAAAAATGAAGAATCTTCTGTCGATTCTATTGCAAAGAGACATAAGAAAAGAAGCAATGGTAACAAAGATGGTAGAGATTTGAAATGTTTTTCCAAATTAAGAAAATTTAAAACAATTTTTGGTTCCTGAATTTGTCTCATGCATTCTTCATTTCCTTAACTAAAAATGAAATGAAGAAATTCTGCCCATTTTATCATATTTGCGGCTAATTACTCAGGAGATTCATGTATGTTCCCCTTTAGTTTCCCCACTTTGTTTTTTTGTGTTTTTTTTTTTTGAGAATATAAAGAGAAATAAGGGAACGGAAACGTATTTCTGCTATTTCATTCATGTCTTTCATTGCGTTAAATTGGTATTTTGTTATCATTGCTATCTTGAAGGACATTTGCAAATACATTTAAATATGTTAATTTCTGCAATTTTTTGGGGTTTTTTTTCTGCCTAGGAGGGACAAAAACGAATGTGTTCACTTATGCGCAAAGATTCCTTTTGTACGAACCTACCCATTGAAACCCAATGAAACATCCTTTAACATGACAACATGACTTTTATCAAACTTTTCTATCAAAAAAGAATGAACAGGAAAAAGTGTTTACTTTCTCCTTCTTCTTCTTCTCCTTCTTCTTCTTCTGTTTGTGTTCGCTTGTGTGTGTTTTTATGTTGCTTTGCTTTCTTTCGTTCAACTCAACACATTATTCACGTATAAAAGGTATGTGCATACAGTAACCAACTTTGCTAAGTTAGCATAATAAGCCAGTTCGGAGGTAGATTACGGGCACATTGGTGTGAATGACCTTTCATCTTCTTCTTTTTTCTCAGTCAATTGAGGGCATTTCCATTCGTTTTCAAAGCGACATAATGCACAAGCTTTACGTAACAATTTATGGGATTGATCAATCCTGTTCAAACAAAGAATGAATTTACTTGCGTAGACGAGATGGCCAGAATGATCGGTCAATAAACACGCGAAAAAGTTCCCATTTCATTATTTTGCATTGTATGTATCAACAATCTCTTTGTATTGATGTTGCCAAATATCACTCTAGTTGTCAGGTGGATGTGCTGACAAGCAGCATTTATAAGGATTACATGAATAGTCATTACATCACACATGCTTATCCCAGTGATTTTGAAAACCAACATGTCTGTTGATACGAATAACCTCTTTTCTGCTCATGCGCAAAGTGGCACGCCAAAGTGGCTTATTATCCTCTTTGGTGCAATTTTTAACGTTTCAGCATGTTTGCATTATGCGTGGCATAATTTGTCTGTTTTGAGCGCAAACGTAGCATAATTGTTACGAAAAGGAATCGCTATACGTTTATGTACTGTGGTACCTTTTGAGGGTTTTTTTTTTTGTTTGTTTGTTTGTTAGTTGATTTGTGGATGCAGCAAAATAAGGACCACAATTGGGATCACAGAATTTGCGGATTTTTTACTGTATCTTGTTATATATATCATATCATATTATATTATATTATATTATATTATATTATATTATATTATATTATATATAGCTTGTCAGCTGAATGGACGCCACATGTGAGGACGTTTGTATTTCAATTCATAGCAAAAAAAATATGAACACCGGTGTTTTGTTTTGTTTTGTTTTGTTTTTGTTTTGTTTTTTTTGCTTTGTTTCGTTTGTTGTTTTTTTTTTGCTCTGTTTTTTGTTTTTGTTTCTTTGCTTGTCAGCCGATTGTACACCGCAGTTGGTCGATATGATGTGATGGCAACTTAGCATAAAGTTCGGTCGCGTCATGCACATTCCAATTCCTCGGCCCACTCTGCTAACTACTTGCTGGTGCGGCTGTTTGGAATTTAAAGGGGGTGTGTTGCAGATTGATCTTTGATCTTTTCTGCTCGATGACATGTTCATGCTCAAATTCTACACACAGAGACGACTTACAGTTCTTAGTTTTGATTTCTCCGTCTCCTTCGTCTTCTGAGGTTCAGGTTCATGCTTGAAGATTTACCCACTGTGAATGTGTGTGTGTATGTGTGTACGTGTGTGTGTGTGTGTGTCTGTGTCTCTGTCTGTGTCTGGGTCTGTGTCTGTGTCTGTGCAGCCATGTGTGTATGCTCCACTAGTCAAATTTCACAAAATCGTGTACAGTCCGTTCCCTATCCGGACATGATCGGGACCGTCTGGCGCACATCCGGATAAGGGATTTGGCCAGATATGGGGGACTCAATGTTTGTTGTATGCAGCTGCGTACCCAATGGTAGCTGCACATGCACACTATACAAGTGCATGTATATTAACCTATTGAAGGGAGCGTACACTGAAACTCTTTCTTTGCTATCAGCGCAAAAATTATGGGAGGTTTTTTTTTTTTTTAACCAAAATTAAATCAATTTGCTGGGAATAATATGTTGTTCATATGGGTATGTAGGAATTTTGATTGTGTTTTAAATCCCCTCCAGTAATTATTAGGTTGGGGAATAAAATCAAGCCGAGATAGCATCCGAATGATAGAGAGATCCGGATAAAGGGAGACCGGATAGGAGAGATCGCACTGTTTTTACGACGTAATATAGTGCGAATGAAAGTAAAAATGAAAGTCAGCCGGGTCTGCTGGTAGGTGGTTTCAGTCTCTGGCATTTCTGGGTAAGGATGAACCATAGGCCTACACCTGATTGGTGCATGATGGTGTTCATGCCCCCCTGTAGTACAAGATGTTGACTTCTCAAGGCAGCCCTGCCGGTCAATGTCCACCAGATCATAGCGGTTGAGATACTGCATTACAAGACAGCTTTGTAAACGTCTGCTAGCAAGTAATGACCATAGTAATACAGTCATGTATGTATAAACGGTAACAATGCTGTGATGTTTGAACATGCCAATCACGTAACGTACACTTCGTCGCTGTACCATCTCAGGCTTTTGCTCACATTTTTCTCGGTATGTGGTTCCCATACTGTTTCAGCATACTCCATAACTGGTCGAATGTACATAGGTGAAATAGAAGGCCTCCTCGATATTCTGATTTCAGTGCTGGAAGTTACGTCGAAGAAAGGCAAGAAGAGAGTTTGCCTATATTTGACTGTGGGATCAATATGTATTCAGCTTAAATTCAGCTGAAATTCCTGTCAAGATAGACCCCAGATGATTTGCTGAGTTAACTTCTTCAAGGTGGTGGCCATGGATGTTAACCCGATCCATGCGGGAACCTGGTAGCTTGTGTATTTAAAAATCTATGGGCCTTCAGGATTCAGTATGGAATGGGTTAATTGTAATGACCTGTATGACTGGGTTCCTTCTGTGTACAGTTACACGCAGGACCTGACACTTGGAAGAGTGAATTCCACTTGGAAGAGTGAATTCCATCTTCCACCTGGTTTCCTCAGTCTTAAAGTCTGCTTAGATCGTAAAAAAAAAAAAAAAATCGTATGAAACTAAAGTAGAAAAAAAAGTGTTGTCATAAAAGTTAAACTGTACAGCGAAAAAAAAATGTCAAAATATGCTTTTTTTTGCACAAAGTACCACAGATAAATCAATATATGGGACCACACATTGATTATATGACTCTCAATTATGCAAATATTTCTGCAGTGAAAAGAGATAAATACCTGCTTTTGTTTTTTTGTAGGGGTTTTTTGTATTAGTGTCCTAAGATATTGTACAAAAATTAGGTTAAAAATTTGGAAAACGATAAAGGAAGGTTCAAAATATATCATAATTTTCATATTTTTTACGACAATTGTGGTATGTTTCAATACGGAAATTTTGTCTTTGGCATAGAATATGAAAATGATATTTGAAATATAATGAAGGGAAATTTTGTCACCTCAAATTTTCAATCTATCCTCTTCAAAATGAAGTATGACATGACATAAACACTAAGAACATAACATTTATAAATAATTCCCAAAATAATGTTTGTTCCCCTCAACTTGGTAATGTGGTGGAAATTCAGCAATTTCCTACACATTTCCGTCTCAAAAAGGGTGCACGTTTACTAGCTGTAATTTGTTGTGTTTGTACATACTTCAGTGCCAGAAGTGAGGAAGAAATCATTCAGCATAATCGTGTTGCCATGGAACCAGCATTGATTGCAGTCCAGATGTTCAGAA
This sequence comes from Diadema setosum, assembly GCF_964275005.1. Taxonomy (NCBI): domain Eukaryota; kingdom Metazoa; phylum Echinodermata; class Echinoidea; order Diadematoida; family Diadematidae; genus Diadema; species Diadema setosum. The sequence goes on along the minus strand of NC_092690.1, from coordinate 22,488,511 downwards.
AAAGCATACGGTCGCACAGTTTGCAGCTGTCCTGTTTACAACAGGCTCATTAAAGGGATGGTACAGTACCCGGTATTACTGTATTGGTGGAGATGAGAATTGGGCTTTTAACTTTTTGGGAGATACCGAGAGAACACTTATGAAATAGTACAGAGTATACCATTTTAAGAGGAATTCAAAGTTTATTTGATGAAAATCGGGTTTGGAATGACTGAAAAATCCAAAAACAAAGTAAAATGATCGTAATAAAGTGTGGGTCACTTTATTGGATATCTCGGCCATTTCAAAACCAATTTTCATCAAATAAACATTGAATTCCTCATGGAATTACATGCTCTTTCATATTTCATAAGAGATTTTTCATTATCTCCCCCAAAAATGTTAGAAACCTGAAATTGAGTCTCAACCAAAACTATACGATCCCCTTAACTACGACAGATTACTGTGATGATTATACTTCAATTTCTGTAATCAACGTTACCAATGTCGGATCGATCGCTGAAAACGCGCATAAATTATTGTATAGGACCATGTGCAACAGTCTTTGTGTGGACCGTATAGCTACTATAATTTACTGAACGTTTAACTACTGAATCTAACCTTAGAACAGTTTTAACCAAGGTAAATGAGCAGTGCTACTCTTTTTTTTTTAAGATGATGTGGATGATAACTATGACCTTCTTTTTGGGTATTTATTTCAAGAAAAGTGTGAAGATTTTTTTCTTTCCAGAAAAAAAAAATATCAATGTCCTAAGAACAGGAATAAAAACCATGGCTAACAAAAAATCTATTATTTTTTTCATAACAATTACTGTTCTGTGAGAAAAGAAAAATCTTGTATATCCAACCTTTTTATTTTAGATATACGTGTCGTAAATATATTGCCATGGATATACGACGAGCTAAAAGAGAATAGTAATAGGAAATATGAAATACAGTCATTCATTCTTTTCATCTTAGAAATGAAAATATTACCTCCAGTCAAGAAATTGTAAAAACATTCGATTATTATTTTATCAACATTGTTCATAAATTACAAGATCTAAATAATGATATCGATGAGAATTAGTAGTTTCAAGATTACATAAAAATGCTAAATAATTACACTGTGTTTTTATAGCCGATAACAAAGCATGAAAAAATAACCGTAGTTGATAATATAAAAGACAATATTATCTCTGGCACTGATGATATTAATATCAAGGTGGTAACTTTTGTAGTTTCATTGATAGGCATATGTGTTCTTTTATGTATATTTTTCAACGATTGTCTTCGTATTTAAGGAAATTGTTACTTGCCTTGACAAAATAAAAACTGCACGAATTATATACATACGCGCAAATTAGAGAAGTAACTGATGTATACAATAATTGTCCGATATCAGTATAGACTTGATTTTATAAAAAATCAGACAAGAGTGCTAGTAGGAGATTAATACTTTTTTTTAAAGACAAACATGGCATAAATATCAATTTGCATCAGAAATATTCAACAGAAACAACAGTATTACGTACAACTTATCAATAAGATAAATCGAGTGTTAGATGATAAAGAATATGCGTTATCTGATTTCTTTATTTGTTTAACCCGATCATTTGATGTTATAAGATTGTTACAAAAGTAGCATTGTTATGGTATAACAGGCACTAATTGAAATTAGTGAAAAGTTATGTCTCAGGTGGTCAACAACTATTAAATCTTAAGGAAATAAAGTGCGAAATACTATGAGGGTCTTTTCTAGGGTCTCCCCGGTTTTATTTGAGATTTAGAGTATTGAACACACGATTTAGATTTTGTATTTTGTAAAGGCACAGATCCTAACATATTCGTTCATGATATGAATGTTCAACTTAATAGTATAAATAATTATATGTACATCACCTAAAGATGCCAGTCACGTTCGAATATTGGTCAATTCCGACATGGTTAAAGGTCGAAATGTCCATGAAAATTCTCTTATAAGCGTCATATTATATTGTGAGCTCTCATGGGGTAATATTCCACAACTTTGAGCCATGACCAAACACCTCCCACCATAGATAAATCACCATAAGATGACGGTCAATTCGAATATTGGTTAAGTCGGACAGGTCAAAGGTCAACAGGTAACTGACCTTTCGTTGAAAAACACTATAATCACAGATTCCGATATGTGAGGCTTGTAGCAAAGCTAAATGTGCACTATGTTGACCGTGATAGAAACAAAAACCGACTTTTCTAAGTGTTATCATTTCTGCTGTGCCACCTTTGTCATCTGTCATCTGAAATTGTTAAGGTTTCAGTACTGTATGTTTGTTTGTCCGTCTGTCTTTCTGTTTGTGTACAAAAAAAAAATGAAAACTCGTGTTTCAAATTGTAAGTATCTGGATGTGCAAATAATTGATCAATATTTAGAGTGGTCAAATCAAATCGATTCATGGCATAAAAAATTGCAAACCCTTTTATATTTGTTAAAATGAATTCGACCTTATATAACAGAGCAAATGGCATTGATTTTTTTTTTAATAAAACGATTACTCAAAGTAGGATTGATTACTGTAGCATAATTTGGGGAAACGCGGGGAGAATACGTGTTGCTAAAATTCAGAAATTATTAAATAGGGCACTAAGAGTCTCTATGAATGTAAAGTGGAGATTTTCAAGTGAAGTATTATTTGATTTGATAGAGACAAATTTATAGTTAAAGATAGATACATTTATTGAAAGAAGTGATCCAGTTACTGTATGTAATGTATAGAATTGTAAATAGGACCATGCCACAAATTATATGTAATTTATTTCCATTTAAGCACACTACTTATATACTGAGAAAAGGAATATGATGAAACTAGATGTACCACACCCGAGAACTAATTTCAAGAAACGTAGTGTAACATATCGAGACGCTAAACTATGAAATGATTTATCAGATGATGTAAATCAAAGTGTATCCCTTTTAACTAAGATAGATAAATTATATACGTAGTAATTGTTTGCATTGAACTGTAATATTGTGCATTAATCGTTTTCTTTTGTTTTTTTTTACTATCTTAATTCCCATTTTCTTTATGTAATATGCATGATTTTGTATGTTTGCTTTTGTGTTTGTTTGTTTTTTGTTTGTTGTTATTTTTTGCTTAGTTTTGGTGAGGGTTTTTTTTTTACATTCCTCTACTATGTATAAGATGTTGTATTTTGTAATTGTATGGTTTTTACTTCACTTTCACCAAAGTTGAAGGATGTGTTCATAATGAGGTAAGAAAGAAACAATTAAATATTGAGGTCATGAGGTCGAAGATCAGTGGTCATGTATAGGGGCATAAAGGACATGAAATAAGAGCTTAATTATCATCTATATATATAGGACGTTTTAGCGGCGCATTAAAAACGCGCATTGTAGTGCGCTCAATTTTTACCGTTCAATATTATACAAATGATGCACAGGATAGAGTGCGTTAGTGGAGGCGTATAGTGCACTCGAGGGTATTTACAATTGTGAAACATGCACGAGGCGAAGCCGAGTGCATGTTGCACTACATTGTAAATACCCGAGAGTGAGCTACGCCTCCACTAACGCCACGAAATAATCCTGTGCATCATTTGTTTTATAAAATGGGTCGAAAATTCGAAAACTAACAGCATTTTCCAGCGTTTTTCACGTACCTTTGTGGGTCAAGACGTCCGAAGATGTTCGTCCAAAACATTTACGCACGTCGCACTCGGAAATCCCGCACATACAGTATAAGTATGATGGGGGGGGGGGGGGGTTGGGTTTCCGGACACTTAAGTTCCCGCATGAAAACTTACTTATTTTACATAGAATATGCACCCTTTACCTTAAAGACTTGATATAGACTCCTCATATAGGCCTACTAGACGACATACTCTGAAAACGGCGTGAGAATTAACCTGTTAAATCGTTGGATTTGCCCTTCAAAGTGACTCCATGTACGCGTCCGGTCCCACAACGCTTGGTCTACTGTACTGTACAAAGTGTACGTGTATACGTACGCCAAACGTACACATGTTATGCACAAGGGAAGAAAGGCCGGCCGGCCGGCAGCTGCTAGCCCGAACTAGAAGTTGTTTACAGGATTGACAGCGCGTACTGTATGTATGCATGCAATTCAAAGGAGCCGACGCGCGCACAGACGATCGGCAATAGGATTTAACCACGGTGAATTTAACACGCAGTGCGATGGGACTAGAATAACCAAAGCACACGTGACTCATTTCAGCGCTTCCTATTGGCTACATTCTTGAACCCATTTTATAACAGAGCATATTGAACGAAACGCATAGACCAACGTATTAATTCCCCATAGGCCACCGTTGTTACTTGCCGTTCAAGATCACACCGTATTGTGTCTCGTCTGTTGCGCGAGCGCGCGCTTGCTGAATGCGCAAACTCTTGCTAATAATAATGTCAAATAATAATGATAAATTCTAAAAATAATTTCACATTATTTCATATCTAAGGCTATAAAAATTGATCTTTAATATTGTAACGTAACCGTAAGTATCTTCTAGTTTCTCTCTCTCTCTGAACAGTAGGCAGAATCTTTACTGTATTCTATATAGGCTCTACGGTCACGGCCTTTAAGTTAAAAATCACGCCAATAGATCACGCCACATCATATTCGCTGAATTGATCACACTAAATCACGCGCATCATAACAAGTTCGTGAAGATAAAAGAACTTTATTACCGTTAATTATGACGATCCAGTCGAAACAAGTGGGTGTGAAGCCGACGCCTAGCACCTAACACCTACACACGTAACACTATGGTAACTCGTAGGTGACGATTAGTCTGACAGAGAGAATTCAGACAGCACGTCCGTCCGCGGTAGTGAGCACTCAGCAACTCTCCCCAACTACGCGGACGCGCTCCCAGATAGATATACCCTTAGCATACTAGGAGCGCTAAGCGCGCCCGCCCTTTACACACATACTATAGTTGCCGAGCGCGCCCGCCCTTCCACCACACGTAAGCTACATACAGCATACGCAATCTACTTAACCGTCATTTCATTACAATATACAGATTTTTTCCCTCTATTTGTAAATATGTTTTATACTTCAGTGTAAATATGTTTCATCATACTGTGTAAATAAGTTTCATACTGGATTAAGTGTAAATATGTGTAATAGCGTAAAACTGTTTAGAAAGTGGTAAAAAAATGTGCATCAAAATGTAAATATGTTTCATGTTAATATGTTGAAATTGCGTTCTCCAATACCCGAATATAATCCTTGAAATCAGACGGTCACGAATTCCAAACAACATTTGTTACCTGTATAGGTAATAAACAGTTGACACATTTATTTTGTACATTATGTTTTCGTAGATTGAAATCGCAGAAAATAGATTAGCTACTGATTGGATTATTATTGCTATAGTGAACTTCGCATTGGCAGTAAATTTGCGAAGTTGGACTGTCAGTGAGGGCAAGACATACTCAAGGGAGGAGTTTGTAGACAATAAAAGACAAGTGCAAGATGCCTACAAAAGACCATCCAGTCAATCATCAGGAAGAAAAAGAAGAAGAAGAAAATAAGTCCGCAGAAACTGTGGACTTTTGCTCTATCAAAATGAGCGCATAATATCATGCGTGAGAAATGTGTGAAATAAGCCTTTGATAGCACAATTTTGATTGGGTAAGGAAGAAAACGCAAAATATTAGCCAAATAGGTACGGTACGGGATGCATGTATTGCAGTCTTTTTAAAACGGTCGTGGTTGGTAATCATTAGTTTTATAATTCAGTATCGATCTATCGGCGAATCGGGCCATAGCAGTATTCAGTGATCGTCCCAGCTATACAGGGTGAATCGTAGGCAGCTTGTTGGGAAAATCATACGGTTGTTTGGGTATATTATACGATCTATTACATATCGTTCTACATGCGATTGAAACTGTTACTCGTCTGATCCCTCAGCCAGACAAGTTTCTTCGTACACCCTTTCGATGTCTTGGAAGCAAAGTCCACGTGGTGGAAGATGATTTTTGAGGACTGTGTTATCATGTTATTATTATTGAAGAGAAAACGTATCCATTCAGCATGTTCAGCGACTACAACGTATTCTGTCAATGATAGAACCACTCATTCTCTTTTATATGACACTGTTTGTATTCTCCTGTTTGCAAGAATGTGCACTTTTGTGGGGGTGACGGTGTTTCATATGAAAAAAATTAAGTTGTTTAAATAGAGTAGGTATTGTTTGGAGTTTTATGGGTTATTCTAAATACTTCGTGTGGTGGTGCTGTATTTATTCTGTTGGGAGACACATTGTTGGTGAATGTACATAATGTACTTTTGTGCCGTTACAATCACTGACAATCAGCAATTATAAAGCTTGCCCCTTTTACTTGCAGATATCTTACATACTCAGTTCTGCAACTTTTTCCCATTTTCTAATGTATCACGATATCACCACATTTATGATATAACACCTTATTCTCATAGTCTTGCTGTAACGAAATATGATGAGGAACTGAATATTTTTCATGATTTTTTGGACGTGAAAAGACTTGCATTTTCTAACGTTTATGAGTGCAGATCTGTTCAAATCGATGTATACATTTAATTGCTGTCTATGTACATTGTATATCGATCACCTGACAGGAGAGAGTTGGCAGAAGACGGCGTGGACTCCAGACACACCTTGATAATGACCCGCGAAAACTCGCCAATCGGTTCTCAGTACCAATTCTACGCTAGCACCAGGGTGGGCGTTGGCAAAGACAGTCGGCGCCTGAACTACTACAACGTAACAAAAGAGCTACGTAGATTCATTCCAGAGGTAAGAACGGTCCATGAGTATGTTGCTTTTGGGATGATTATAGGCATTCCTTATTATCTCACACGACAAACACATAACACTTGCATGATGGGATGTAGTGTCTCTATTGTTGTGACAAACGACAAACGATTTCCATGGATATGTTTCCGCTTTCTTTCTGTAAAATACCACCCGACCCCTCCGGGCTAATAGTGATTAATACGCCGGGGAGATGGTGACACGGGGTATACTCCTCAAACAACAACGAACTTAAGACCTTTTAGGAGTAGAATTCGACGATCTGGCGCAATAATCAAAAAGTAATACAATTCATGTTACTGGGAGAAGGGGAATGTCTAAATCGTGGAACCTATCAACCCTGATCAACTCTTGATCCGCACGTGCACCTTTTCATTATGTGCTAGATAAATCTATTGAGGTGAACCGTGTGAGAGCTTTTGCACATTTAGAATTGAAATGAAGCGATCTTATGCACACTTTAGGTGGAATATTTGAACCAAATTTAATGAAAAATAGAAAGATATGTGAACATTCGGGGTAATGTAAGTGGCTAAATCGTGGTGTACGACTTCACTGCCTTTGGCCTACCAATCCCATGGAAATGTACTGAATGGGAAAGGTTGTGAAAGGGGGTATCCCCCCCCCCTCCCACCCGAAAGAGCTCTTGATTTTTGGAACTGGGATTCTGCAATCAGATGCATACATTCGCGAAACATTAGGAAACATTCCCGCTCAAAGAAAAAACAAACAAACAAAACGAACAAAAATGACACTTTGAACTGGTTCATTTAGATTATAAAAAAAAAAAAAAAAATCTTTCCAGAAAGATTACAAAATATAGATAAATAATAACATTAAGTTTTACAAATTATGAGGGACCCCCCCCCCCTCCCCCCCCCCTCCCCCCCCCCCCCTCGTCCCTATGGGATCTCGCCACCTCTGCCCTTTAGAAAAGGTACATTATCCTCGTTGTCTCTTCATTCCGAGGGAATTTCAAAGGCATAATTAAGTTTACTATTTGCAGATGAAACAGAAACCCAGCGATAGTGCTTCATAAAAGTTGCAAAATGTGAGTTAGGGATAGAAACAACCGCTGTAAAAATTTGAATCTGTATAATCGATGTGAATTAATGTTAAAGGGGATGGCTAGTAACTGATCAGTGGAAATCGGTGGGAATGCTAGGGGATGATTGTTCCAATCCTTGTGGGATTCATTTAAGAGTACATTATGTATCTATTGTTGTGTGAAAATTATTTGTTATTGGATGAATCAATCATTGTGGTGTCACGTTTGTACAAAATTTATGAGCTTATGAAAACCATGAAATACTGAAGTGGTGTTCAGCATGCATGTACAGTGCCTGTACAGTGACGGGGCAATCGTTAACGGGCCGTTAACGATGAGACCATTTTGAAGTAAATTCTGCATCAAACGTGATATCTTGAACATTTCTTTTTTAAATCGCTGTTCCCAAAGGTAAAGAGAACCTTCAAGCCGACTATCGCAATGGAGCATGCTCACCGTTTGTGACATTTGCGTTCCCTTTGTTGTGACGTAGAATAGACGCAGACACGAAAGCGTACAGTCTGGAACTGCTGTGGGTTGTACAATAGATCACGTACTATCTTGTACAATAGATGACGTTTTTGTAAGTTGTTTATTTCCCACAGCGCTTTAGTCAATTATATGATCTATAGGCCTATATATAAATATTATGTTTTACAGAAAGGCTAAATAGACCTTGAGCAGAATCAAGTCACTACACAGAGTGATCGTTGGTTACGCATTGTTTTTTTTTTTCTCAAGCTATTGGAGGTTGTTTTTTTTTTTCATCTTGTATCTCATTTGTTTTTGTTAAAGGAAATCTTAAAGATAAATCCACTTTCGATAACGTCTGTATAGAAAAGAGGGTACTGTAATTAAACGCACAGAACTCTGATGTTTAAGTAAATAAAATGATATAAACATATAAAAGATGTGGAACTTGAGTCATATTTTTACCCGGAGTGCAACAACGGTCTCAATGTCTACACCACGTGGATCTTCATTAACTTCATTTTGTAAAATCAAAGAGAAGAACTCGCATCCTTCCCATCAACTTTTCTGTATAGCGTCATAGCTATTGAACCAAAGGGGAACTTGAAAAAGCTCAAAGTAAGTGACGATTTGAGAGATTATACAGTGTTGTTATTAATTTCATTCATTTCATTTATTAGGTTTCAACACAAATCATACAGTGTTGTGTTTACAACATCCATCAATGACAATGTAAAGTTTACTATATACAAGTACAAGACAGGGAAAAAGCCTCGAAGTGACAGAAGTTTGTTGAATTTCCATACATTATTTTGTTGTTGTTTTGCTGCAAAGTATTAAGCATAAACATACTTTTTTTTTTCTAGAAACCAAACTTCCAATGCTGTTTCTTTGATTTTAGTAGTTTATGAAAGTCGAAAAGAGTTTTCCTTTAGCCACGTTCATTTCTAAATTCTTTTTTTCGTCACTTCATCAAGCCTTTGAGTTTATTTTCTCAGCCGCTCACAATTTTTCTGCAAACCTTTCTCTAATTGTAAAATATTGCGGTATATTTCCCAAATCTTCTAGCTCTATTTACTCTTCTTCCAGCTTCTAGGTTGTGAGAAAAATCAACAGATTCAATTCTCTGCAAAGAACAATTATTAGTCTATGCTTCCGTGTGGAACCCTTTACATATACGACAAAGGATTTTTTTTTTTTTTTTACATTTGAAAAGAGTGGTGTACAATTCATGTGTACCGTGAAGATGACATTCCTTTTTATTCTCCTTCCCGTTTTCACTCTGGCGACATTCATGTTCTGTACAATACTATACAATAACATCGCCATTTACCGATAGGATGAGTTTCTCGTTGGCGGAGTTCATTAACTCCGAGATGAAAAGGTGTTATGGCAAACGTGATGCACGAATGAAAGAGATTCCTATAGACTTACTAGCAGATCAGTACTCTGTGTTATCAAACGATGTAATCGATTTTAAGTTTCCTTAACACACTGGCTGTCATAGACTTATAGAAATCAACTTTATAATCAATTCTAACTCTTCATAAAACAGGGCCCAGATATTTCTTGATATCCCTTTTTGCATGCTGCTGATCGCTGTATAATCAGGTGCATTCAAAACCATTCCCTCACCTACAATGTCATTATCATTTTCAACATTATAGATTGCTATGATAGTATCTGTTCAAAATAGTAAGTGTTACATCAGCGTTATTGTCATTGTCATCATCATTGTCCACTATTATTGTTATTATACTGTTTTTGCTCTTGTTGGTAATGATTATCTGCCCAATGTTTAAATCAGTACGCAGGAAGTTTGCCATAACGCAATGCAAAGACAACAGTTAATGAGAGATCGACACTGGCTTCTTTAGCTCAAACACACAAACAAAAGGTGCTGACCATCAAGGGGTAGTTGCCTCCAACAAAGCTTGTATATATCATCAAAACAATTCATAGAAATTTCCTTGACAGCAATTTTGCATTGATGAGTTTGATATCAGTATTGAGTTTATGTACTTATATGGATTCAAATATTTATTTGCGATTGGTTTTCTTTTGTTGGGGATTACAATAAATGAAATGAAGTGAAAGTTTAGTAAGTGTCGACAGTAGGATACTTGGGAATCTTCTTTCTGCTTATGCATGTTTTGAATCATGTACTGTAACATTTAAGACATTAAAAGAGTAGGGACAGAACAACAGAAGTCGTATCATTCCTATAGGAGCGAAGACTTTGGGTTTATGGAATTACAGCACAAATATAGACCTTGCAGCAACGCAGAGAAAAGGGATATCAAGGACAGACAAACAAGCATTTCAAAGATCACGTTCACCTTGATACTATCAATGTATCAAAGCAATATTTAATAAGTCTCTGTATGATATCACCAAGCACATCAAGAAAACAAAATCTTAAATCGAAAAAATAAAAAATGGGAAGAACCGAATCAACTCGTTTGGCTGTTATTCTAAAACTATTTATACTCTTCATTTAAAATGAATACCATAAAACTGCTGGCTTGTCTTATATAACTTTTTCACATTATTGTATTTAATGAACTATCGGCCAGCGATTTGCTCATATTTTCCAGAAGAAAAAACACAACAAATATTATGCAAACTATTGTTACCCCGCGAGACAAATGGTTTCATTTCACCTTCCACGTACTCGCACATTTCTTAGCCCAGAAAACAATACTGCTAACATGGTCCTTAATGTTGGAATGATCATTCTTAAGATAATAACTGGTAAATATTATTCTTCGGTTATTTTTTTTTTTCAACGAAACTCACTTCAGTGGTACTAATGATTATATATTCCCTGACTAATGTGCATTGTTCTGTTGGTTATTGCCCTTTTCATAATGCATGACATATTTACTTTTATAAAATGTGTTCAAGAATGTAGCCAATTGGAAGCGCTGAAATGAGTCACGTGTGCGTGTATTAATTTCTCACTAACATGCACGGCTGACGTCACAATGTTTACACTAGCAGTGCGCACTCAATCAGTTGTTACAATTACTAGTAAGTGCGTCGTGCGTCCTGTAAACAACTTCTAGTTCGGGCTGCCGGCCGGCCTTTCTTGTGTGCATAACATGTGTGGCGTACGTATACTCTTACATGGTACGTACAGTACTTATATGTGCGGGATTTCCGAGTGCGACGTGCGTAAATGTTTGGGACGAACATCTTCGGACATCTTGACTTTTGAGCGAGTGCTACATGTAGCTGACTGGTATTGACCCACAAAGGTACGTGAAAAATGCTGTTAGTTTTCGACCCATTTTATAAAACAAATGATGCACAGGATTATTTCGTGGCGTTAGTGGAGATGCAGCTCACTCTCGGGTATTTACAATGTAGTGCAACATGCACTCGGCTTCGCCTCGTGCATGTTTCACAATTGTAGATACCCTCGAGTGCGCTACATCTCCACTAAGGAGGACGCACTCTATCCTGTGTGCATACTAGTGCACGCTTGGTTTGCCTCTGGTCTCAGCGTTTTGCTCCCATTGTGTCAACGTCAATAATTCTCATGACGTTAAGTTTTTACGAACAAGGGGGTTGATAAGCCTGTGTACTTGTACTAGCTTTTCTTCTTCGCCCACATCTGCTTCTCTCTTTTTCTTTACTTCCTTTGCCCTTTGTACCCTGCAATTTTGGATTCCATAGGTACTCAGGGTGTGTCCCATCTTAATTGCTAGACATATTCATATTGGGTTTTGTTGTTGTTTTTTTTTTCAATGGAACCCGCAAATCACAAACTCTGCCATTATGGTTTCTTCATATTGTGCATGTTGTTAGAATTAGTCTTTAGTGCAAGGCTTGTGCATACGCAGATACATTTAATACTTTTAATCCTCTGCATTTCTTCTCTCTCTCTCTCTCTCTCGGATAGTAGTTATACAGATGTATATTTATTACCTCGAATTTTTTTTTGTTTTTTGGGGGGTTTTTTTTGTTTCATTTCCATCAAAGAAGATGGTTGGAAAGCCCATATTCAGCTGCAATAGCTGGTCTTCCATGGGGTCCAGTTGGATGTTAGGCGGGACCACTTACTTCAACGGGTCAAACACCCTACTCTTTGAGATTAATAAATTAAGCGTTATCTTTTACGTGCATGAGTTGTGACTCTCTCACACATGCAGACACGGGACCTCCATTTTATTTCCCATCCGAGGGACAGAATGTTTCTACTAGAGGGGACATTGTGATTACAGACATCATTGCTCATTGGAACTCGAGAATCGAACCCGGGTCCTTTGGATCGAGAGGCAGAAGCGCTATACCGACTATCAAAGCTAACTCATCGCTCTGTATGTCAAGTGAAATATGAAAGTTAAAGGGTGTGTACAGTTCTGGTCGCGGTGAGGATTTAGCTTTTAACGTTTTGCGAGATATTCAGAAACCACTCTATGAGATGTCAAATAGCATGCAGTTCTAAGGGGTATCAAAAGTTTATTCGATGAAAATCGGTTTTGAAATGGCTGAGATATCCAAAAACAAGGTGAAACAAAGAGTTCCTAATAAAGTTGTGGCGTGTCGCCTTTTGTTATTAGCACTTTTTTGGATATCTCAGCCATTTGAAAACCAATTTTCATCAAATAAACGTTGAATACTTCTTAAAATTACATGCTCTTTCATATTTCATAAGAGGCTTTTCATTATCTCACTTAGGAATGTTCAAAACATGAATCCCCATCTCAACCAGTACTGTACAGTCCCTTTAATATGCTGGAACTTTCCACTGTGCCTATAGAGTGTGAGACCAGTGCATTTTTAGTAGTCAAAGCAAAATAAAACAGTACTCAATTCCATTAATTCACACTCCTTGGTTGATTCAAAACTGCATGTCATTATTATGCCTCATCCCGGTTGCATACAGACCTCATGGCTGTTGTTTTCTTTCTTTTCTTTTCTTTTCTTTTCTTTTCTTTGAGCGTTTGGTAGTGAGTTGGTTGATGAAACAGGTTGAGTGGTGTACTCAAATATCATGCGTTTTGTACTTCCTGCTATAAAGGATATTGGTTTAATACCCATGACAACCTCGAAAGTTAATTTGTTTAACGTCTGACTTGGGTTTGCATGGCGAGACAAAATTATTGATCTATGCATAAAGAAGACATTAAGACGCACACATGCAAGCACTCCATCAGAAACAAGCAGATACACACACAGACACACACACACACACAAAAAAAAAAAAACCGGACAGGCACTCGCACACACAAGGATTGACAACGAGTCAATCATTTATAGAGCGACTGAAGAAACATAATAGAAGCAAACTAGTACCGAAATGTGGCTTATGAGCTTAACGTATCCGGGCAACTACCCCTCAAGGGCAATTACCCCCCCCCCCCCCCCGGCTAAATACTGGTTAGTGGTAAGATTAGAGCAAAGATTAGGGTTAGGATTAGGTTTAGGGTTGAGAGTATAGGTTAAGGTGAGGATTAGGTTCAGGATTAAGATTAGGGTTAGGGCCACGGGAAGGGTCCGGGGTAATTGCCCAGGGGGGTAATTGCCCTAGACCCCTTGAGAGCAATGTATGGATTCCATTCATTTCAAGTCATGTATAGGCCCACAATCAATTCGTCTTATTTTGATAAGTTTATCCTCTTCACTCTGTTGACGCCGTTATCCTTGGAATGTATATTCATTCAATTCAATGTAACTCAAATTTTACTTCTGGTGGTGACACTAAATAGAATACGTCAGGACGGGTCCACTGACGTAATTTTTTATTTTCATTTTAATTGTTATGCGTACAATTCTAAAAGATTGAGGATACGAACAATTTGTTACCGCAACACCTAACAAATACTTTTTTAATGCAACAAATAACGTTCATTCATATTAAACTCATATCTTCAATAACATTTTCTTTAGAAAAAGAGAATCCCCATGATTCCGTCAAACTATATAAATTTGATGTGTGGAATGCTCTCCATAATCATCCGATGCGATGACACCCTTTTTCAAACCCTTCCAAAGGAAATTATAGTTTTAATGATGATAAATATTGTGTTTTCTTAAGAATAATCATTCATATTCCTCAGAAAATAATATTCTGTAATAATTGTAGAAATGGCATCCTTTTTCAAATCCTTTTTAATGTTAAATTGATGTTAATTATGATAGATATTGTTTTTTCTTACAATAATATATTCTTTCTTCAGAATAAACAAATCTTTATATGTGAATCAATTACATCCTTTTCCAAATCCTTTTAAAATTAAAGTTAATAATGATAAAGATTGGTTTTTCTTAGAATTGAAATGCTTCTTTTTGTTTTTTTTTTTAAAGAAAGCATTGGCAACTACAAGAGAAAAGTAAAGGTATATCAATTTGTGGTCCCTTTAAGTACATTCATTTCTGAAGTAAAATAAAACAAGGCCATTGATGATTCGATCCTCCTTCCCAGTCCCTCATGCACTTACACCTAATCCTTGAGAATAGTTTCCTAGTCGTTTTGTCACAAGGAAGGGCTGTATCTCTTAGCAAACATCTCTGCAACATGGGACATGTCATAGAAGAAAAACGCAACAACTCGATGTATTTTGTATCACAGTGCTTCATTAAACTTATTTGCAAAATGTAAACATTTATGTCCTTGGAACATCCAAATCGTATTATAGTTATTAGTGTAACGTCGGCATTATTATCATTATCGTTGTCATTATATTTATTGATGGAAAATTGACCAAAGAAAATGGGATTCCATCGGGATTCAAACCCGAGACCTCCGGATTGCTAGCCCGGTGCTCTACCGACTGAGCTGTAGAAAGCCCTAGTTCAGTGTTCGTCCCAGAAACCCTAAATTCTTAATGCTCGAATTGTCAGAAGCTATAGCAGTGTGTTTGTGTGTGACACATACGTACACACTTGAACCTGCCATAAACCCTAAGGATAATTCAACCTGGGGATAAATGTGAGGGATCTCCGAAGTGATGCAGCTTTTTGAGTATGTAACAAACGTAAACAGAAAAACTGACCAGAAATGAATATTATTTATTAGTGGATAATTTGAGCAAAGAAAATGGGATTCCATCGATGTTTATTGCCTATCTGCTCAATGCATAAATCCATACACAAGGAGTTTGACATAATGCATAGGCAAACAGGGAAAAAAATGCATAAACATGAAGAATATACAGGGGAGACGAGTGAAAGATAAATGCTGTAACCCTCGAGGTATGAGAATAAGTCTGATTCCCACGGCGATGCAGTCTGCCGGTCCATGATTTTTCCATAAAAATTACAAATGTTTTGT
Organism: Diadema setosum; assembly: GCF_964275005.1. Taxonomy (NCBI): domain Eukaryota; kingdom Metazoa; phylum Echinodermata; class Echinoidea; order Diadematoida; family Diadematidae; genus Diadema; species Diadema setosum. The sequence continues at coordinate 22,472,908 of NC_092690.1, read as the reverse complement.
AATATCATCGTGCTCTCTTTCTTGTATATTGTCGCGCTTTTTGTGTATGTATGCACGCGTTTTATTTGTTTGTTTATCTTTGCGTGAATGTATGTTTTCATTATTGTGGGGTTTTTCACCATAGTCTTTAGCTCTTCGTGGATAGATGTTGGATGATATTTAATTACATAATATCATTATGTCTTGAGTGATCCACGTTTTACAAGCCCTTGTTTTCAATCGATCACTCTTTTTTACACCATTACACATTCTTTTCTTTCAATATTGCAGAATATGGATTGCTGTTCTTGGTTATTCAGCCTAATTGCTCATAAATTGTATTACATAACTAGTGATCCACACTGCATACAATATCTCTTACAAATTGATAAAAGAATAAAATAATTTTAGCAATGCAGGCTTTGTATTTTGCTTCACTCTTCTGTTGGATGAAAATAAACGATAATTCCCATGAGCACGTCCATTGAAAGACAGGCTGCTATGTGCTAGATGGGATTTGTTTTTTGCCCCTCAGGCGACGCATTATTTGACGTCATAGAACCTCATCTACACACAAACAAACAGAAAATGAAATGATAATGTAATAGGACAAAACGCTTTTCCGTGGTCATTTGAAAGGAATCATAATCAACTTTTGTCTGTCGCACTTTAATTTTTCTTGTCTCGTACACAGGTGAGTCCGTTCCGAGAGAAGCACTACAAGAAGTGCGCAGTGGTGGGGAACAGCGGAAGCCTCCTAAACAGCGGATGTGGAAGCGAAATCGATTCCAGCGATATGGTTTTCAGGTACTGATGCACATTAAGATCTTTTAATATTCCAATTACTCAATTTCGTTTCAACTCATCAGGTAGAGCAACTTTCCCTTTGCATTAAGTCTTTTTTGTGCACAGAAAAGGTAAGATGTCAACCAGTTAAAAAGTAGATTCATGGTAATGTCCAAGTGCATCCAAATAACAATGCTTCAGAGATGATCAAACAAGTGAATAAATTATACGAATCTATGTATAGCTGTTGTGACTGTTATAATTTTACTGGTGAGTATCAGTGATGAAGAATCGGTTTTCCTCTAGACAGGTAACAAAATAGCATAGTTTCCTGAAAACGTGTTTAACTTTATCATGCCAAACGTTTGCTCTTCTGTGTGGGAACAAAATTGCTGTCTCACAGAGAAAGAAAGCTCTGAGGCTTATGGATGACAATTAAACAATGGCCGACAATATTAGAAATCGGAGGAACAAACCACATCCAAATGACATCCATTCACGTCAATTTGCGAGTTGGAGCAAATAATACCTCTTCTTTCATAGACATAATGTGAAAATGATTAGCTCGATCAAAACCATGTTGTTTGTTGTGATTGTTTGTTTTTTTAGTGCAGCTCCAACTTTCGGATTCAAAAAGAATTATATAAAATCGCGCTTCATGATTGTGTCGTACTTTGTTCCAAAAGGACTCAGCAAATAGAGTCAACCTAAAATGCCCATATTTACAGCTGGACTTATAACATCAGTTTCAAACGTCATCAACAAAGACCTTTTTTAAAGTGAATCTATTTTTGCTCATCCTTGCTTCGCTCGTGTCGCATGTTGTATATTTGCCTTCTCAGTCATTCTGCGATCATACCTTTTAAAATAAGTATCGCTGATATATGTACATGTGTACAAAATCTAATACTTCCTTTTTGAAAAGGTACTAAATCCATTTTTCGTCAAATTTGATGTATTTTGCTGAAATGTATTCATCTAAGTAGTTCCATCGACCGAAGTAGTTACTTAAATTCTTCAAAGTATTTAAGCTCTCCTAAGACCTTGTAATGAAAAGACAAGAGAGAAATCAGGCAATGAAATATTGGTTATGCTCTAAAAGATGCTAAATTCATTTCTATTTTGTTCACAAAGAGTGTAAATCCTGTTGGATCCAATCGGAAACCAAATCAGGAAACAGGAAGAGAATGTGTGGTAATAGGTCATCCCACACAAACTACACACAGTCACAGAAACTAGTCACCTATTACAAGCTTTGCTTGTTGTACATCACTTTGCTAAAGTTTTGTTACAAAACGTACCATGCTAAATCCATAAAACTCCCCAAAGTATGAAATATTTCAATACCTAAATCAGTGTAGAGCTCCACATCTTTCCCAGGAGAATTTTCTTTGCCCCGCGTTCAGAACATAAAGTCATTGCACGAAAACATTTGCAAGCATTTTCAAATAAAAATCCAGGTTTTTTCCTTATCATTAAAGGCGAAATTACTACCTAATTAGTATTTTCTTGTTATGACAATAATGTTAATTTCTCACTTTTCCATCTATCTCTACTAGATGTAACGCGGCGCCCATAAAGAAATTCGCAGACGACGCGGGAGAGAAGAGCAATTTGACTACTTTCAACCCAAGTATATTTTACAGAAAGTAAGCACGGCTTTAAAAATGCTGATGACATGAAAACCAAAACTAAAGAATGGAAAGACGAAAACGCCGAATCAAGGACAAAGAGAGAAAAACCACCTTCCTGAATGTGGCATAGACTCATTCTATTTGCATTTGATTTGCATCATGCTCTTTACGGTTTACCGCTCTCTTGTCTTCTTTGTTTGTGTGTGTGTGTAAGCCTGCCAGAGCCTATATACGGTCGTAAATCTGTACAACTCTGGCATTGTTTTACACATTAAGTTAATACACATTAAGTTAATACACACTGCTATACAGTTCTCGCAATAAAAAATGTGATTGCGGAGCATGAGGTAGAGGTTAATCACGTTTCTCCCCGCATTTATAATGTGTTTTACGCCCGTTTGTAATTTGGTAAACAGCGGTGGAACTTTTCTTTTTTTTGATAAAGAGAAAGAGATTCCTTTAACAGAAACGACCCAAAATTATCAAAGCAATTTTGCGTTTAATTGCTCCACATGGCACTCAAGCATAATGTGTCAGTCTCTCATACACGTGTCACAAGAGTGACCAGAGAATAGTGGATTGTCTTTTCTTAGCACCGTGACCACTCCATCATCAAAGATAGGTCTAACACAGGGCGTTGAGTTGGCTCAGTCGGTACCGCGTCTGCCTCACGATCACGCGGCCCCGCGGGTTCGAACCCGAGTCTGTACTGAGCAATGTTGTGTGTAAGCATACCGTCCCCTCTAGCAAGAGGCAAAACACTCTGTCCCTCGGATAGGACATAAAATGGAGGTCCCGTGTATGAGAGACTAACAACTCATGCACGTAAAAGAACCCGCTTCATTCATTCATCGCAAAGAGCAGGATGTTTAACCCGGTGAAGTGGTCCCACCTCACATCCAACTGGACCCCATGGAAGGCCAGCTTAACGTAGCTGAATATGGGCTATCCAGCCATCTTCTCAGATGGAAAATGAACAAACAAGCAAAACAAACAAACAAAAAACACAACTGATGCAGTTTCCACCACAAAGCACAGGTTGCCCGCTCAATGTTGTGACGCACATGTACAGGCAATATTGGTATAGTCAGCTGATAGTGTCAAAGCGAGCTAAAATGTGACATTCGCCAAAATGTACAAAGAAAAAGCATCACAATGCATAGTAACCGAGAACTTGATTATTTGGTTGTTTGTTTCATTTTCCATCTGAAAAGATTTATAATCCATATACAGCTGCACATAGCTGGCCTTCCATGTCATGGGGTTGAGTTGGATGTGAGGCGAGCCCAATTCACCGGGTGATGCGCCTTGCTCTTTACCATGTTTATCATCAATGAATGAAGCGGGATCTTTTTCGTGAATGAGTTGTAACTCTCTCACACACGTGACCTCCATTTTATGTCCTATGAAAGGTAATGAAAGTGCTTTGCCTCTTTCATGATTCCAGAGGGGACGGAATGATTACACGCAACATTGCTCAATTAGACTCGGGAATAGAACCCGGTTCCCTGTACCTAATAAGCACAAGTTTTTGTCGTCCGTTCTTTGTACTTTTTTTTTTTAAATTTTGTTCTGTCTGTATTTCTTTTTTCACCGAAGATTCAATGCCCTTGCCAGACAAGAAGACTACCTTGCATTTAGAAAGAACATCTCGCAGTACCATGGCTACATCTGGATGCCTTGTATCGGGGCGGCTGCGCTCCACAACGTTTGTTTGTCCACATTGCAGGACGAGGCGGACAGCCACAAGGAAGATCCCCACCTTGTAGTAGGGAACCCCAAAGAGTTCGTCAGCTTCTGGAATTTCTGGAAGCGGAGAAATTTTACGAATCTGCCGTCAACAGGTACCATTTCCTTTTTTTGTGACTGTCCATAAATTCATTTTGTTTGGAATTACATTTCAGTTCATTTCTTGGTTTCTGCAAGTTATTCATGACAAAATTCCTTGAAGGAAATACATATTCATTATAATTATGATGAAACTTAGTGTACAATTTGGCATCATGATGTAACATAACACAGTCTAATCAAAATCGATGAGTGTTATGAATTGTATTTCCTGGTGTTTTCTTATGTTTGATGGGATTTGATTTGTTTCGATTTAATTTGAATTTATTTCCACTTTGTCTCCACATGCACAAAAAAGCCACTGAGTTACAATGATGTATGAAATAACGTTCTGTTACAAATAATCTAAACGCATATTCTGATAACATATACATTTGCAACAAATGGTGAATAAATGGTAGTCGTAAGAACCAAAATGAGGGAGCCTTAATCAAAAGCAAGGCTTGTATTACATAGACACTCGAAAAATAAATATTAACATAATAAACCGTATAACAACAACATAATATATGCCAGAATGGTATTAAAAAAAACTACAACAAAAACTGAAACTGAAACGGAAACTCCGCATGATGGCCGATGGCCGGTAGGATGAGAAGATACGAAAGAGAAGGAATAGATGAAATAAGTTGAAATGAGAGGAGAAAGAAGAGATGGAGAGAGGGCGTGCAGGAGGATTGAAAATTTCAATCTTTGTAATAATTTATTCATAAATTGTCCCTAAAATAAATCAAAGGAGATATTTCTACCCTAATGAATTACAGAGTTTAGGCCCTGTGAATGACACTAAAGTGTGAAGATAAAGTTATACAATATTCCCAGTTCCTTTCGATTTATAAGGAGACGTGTTGTTTACGTGTTTGCACCATGATGCCTGTGTATTGCAATAACGAGAAATTTTACATATCACATATAAAAGACAGATTTTTAATGATGATATTTTGTGGTAAATTTACGCTTTTCTGAGTGGTTTGAAAATACACAACGTAAATTTGACTTGTGTTCAAAGATTGCACTTACATTGTAATTCATATTTCAATCCTGATGAATTCATAAGATTGGTTAATTCTTTGAAGTTCTTAGGCATGTTAGGGGAAAGAAAAAACGTGGTGAATAAGATGAACGAAAAATGGGAGGAGAGTTTTCGGTATCATTATAGTGTTCATCAAAAATAACTGTGGACCTAGTAGGAAACCCTTATGGACCTCCGCAATCAATATAGGATATCGGATTTCTTTTTTTTAATAATTAATAGAAACATAATGCTGCCAACTTGAGAGGTAACTCATGACCTAAGGATGCCTAAGGATGCCCCCGTATTCCGTAATTTTGACATATACTGTAATTTATGGAGTAAAGTTCTGTTGCCAACGATATCGAATGCTTTTGTATACTACTATCAACAATCTAAGACTTTTCTTTGAGAGGAAAATAAATTTGTGATCTTCTCTATTAGTTAAGTTATTAAAAGAAAAAAAAAATCTGTAGAGTTTTTTTGTTTATTTTTTTTTTTGCTTCAGCCACATTGAACTATGGCAAGAATTTCATTGGATAACAAAAAAAAAAAAGAATCCAATGTTTTATGCACTTTGTCTTTCAATTATTTTGATATGCATGGTACAAGAGTAAGAGGACGATGAGTTGTGGTTACTTCGTGTGAGATCGTTTCTTCTTTTTAAACAAATTACAATTACCTTTGTTTTTCTTAATAAATCAGGAGCACATCCAATGGAGATTGGTTAATTAGAGGTACCTTCTCCTGCCGAAAGTATATTACGAACTATTTCAGACATTATAGTGTTGTATTCTTTCTGACAGGGTTCTACATAGTCCACGTAGCCCTGCAGTTGTGTGAAGAAACCCACGTCTACGGTTTCTGGCCCTTCCCTCTGCGGCTGGACGCGGGTTTCGAGCGGGTACCTTACCATTATTTCGACGACATTCTGCTGAATAAGAAACACGGAATGAGCAGCGAATTCTCCAACCTCCTACAGTACCATGAGCTGGGACTCCTACGACTACACACGGGGAAATGCCGCGGGGGACGATAGCGACAAGTCGCTGGGGGTAAAGTCTCAACCTGTCACCTGCAGCTGTAAAGCCAAGGTCTCGAGCGTGCTAGTACAACATTTATAATTACTATAGTGGACACTTATGGACACGCATGTACCGTTGCTGATGGTGATTCATTCTTGTCGTCTACGGTAACTGTCCATGGTTACTCTGAAACAATGTATGAAAAAAAAAATAAAAATTAGGATTTATCTGGAAATTATTTGAAGAGTTTGTTCGCAAAAACCGATAAGTCCATTTTTGAAGATTTTGAAGTACGGTCTCTGTCATAAAGTACAAAATAATACCTTTCAAATGATATATTGGTCACTAGATATCAAGGTATATTTTTTGATGTTATGGTCAAAAGAAGCAAAAATTTCCTTATTACTCTTTTTATTTTTCTTGACCTTAAATCGCATATATCTCTATTTGGCAAATTTGGACTTATCGGTTTTTGCGCCAACTCTTCATTTGCTTTGTCAAAATACGTGTATTTCGGAAATGAAATTGATTGGGTGATGATTTCCCAATGTACACTACAGCTGCAGATGCATTTTTCTTGAAACTTGAGAGTTACTGTCTTCTGCGTATATGTATTTTTAGAATTGTCACTGTCTTTTATTCAGGCTGGCTGTCGGCGGTGATGATGAGAGCAAAGCAAGACAACACGTATAAAATGTTTTTGTGACACTTTTTACAGAAGAGGTGCATCAATCAACCAGCGATAAATGTCTATATGCAGTATACTCATGGTTTAAATGAGAAACAGTTTTGGTTGGAGGACGAAATAATGGATAGAAGTGTGGTGATTATTACTGCGAAAATAACGAAATCGACAAGTTTCGTGCAGACAGTCATTTGATTTAATGACACGATGGGAGAAACGGAGAATAACAGTATGACAAAAAGAAATAATAAGCAAAAAACAAGCTTAGCCCTAAGAACGATATGACCGTCAATGTGCGTAAGAATGTTAATTAGATGAACATAGTGAGAACGTCAAGAGGACTCTCACTCACTGTGACAAGTACAAGTGGGGGCGCTGTGGCATAGCGGACAGAGCGGGTTGATAGATAGAGTTGCGACACTGAGGTACAAAGGTCACGTCAAATAGTTCCCCCTGGTCGTCGATGTCGACGAATTATTTGTACAGGGTTTTCACAAAGGCGCGCAGTACCATACACGGACCAAAGAGGTTCTATATACATGTAGAACCTCTTTGACACGGACCCAGCGGCAGTGTTAGATACCAATTGCTTGTGACGGGAATGTGACTTGTTGAGAAAAATGTCCTGTTTTTACGGCAATCATGTAAAATTAATGAAGTAGAGAAAGGAGTATTGCTGTCGAAGGCAAGGAAACGGCTGCAAACAACCGGTAAGGATGAAATATTTCCAAAGTGGTTTTAACGCTCCTGGATGATGTTGATGGGCGAACGTCAAAATATAAGGACGAAAATATTATGAAGTCCCACTCCTTTATATTTGTTGTAGTAATTCAAAATCCCGGGCTATTGGTCTTTTATACAGTAGGCCCTAGTTGTTATTTGCCAATCGTATGCTAGTAACTGAACACTAGGTGTGTATAAAGTTGCAAACGAGAAGTTCGGGAATCAAAACCTGTAGTAACTTCTAGTTAGTGCCAATGCTGTCATAGGAATAGTAAATTTAAGTGTTATTGCAGAGGAGTAAATCAGATGTATTCTTTAGATTGCCTTACTTTTCATGAATGTATTCTAGTCTATTGATCATCTACCTAACATGCATCAAATAGCTTTAATGTCTTCGTAAGATGTCACAATTTTTAGCTCTTATTTTGATAAGGTTGTAGTATGGATGATGCAACGCATGGTCCAATGCCAACGGTGCTAATTTGCACCAGAATATAGCTTTTATCATGAGCTGAAATTTTCGCAGTTTAATTTTCGAGAATTCTACATGAGTCGAACCCTCAAAAACATTATAACTCAATATCACTTGAATTTATGTCAAGAATTTAGATCTAGCGGATTCTAGGCCTAACGTTAGACTAAATTCACAGTAAATGACAACAGCATGAAAAAAATCATGAAATTAACCCTTCAATCGCTTCATGAATTACTGTAGCCTGTAGATCTAAAATCCATAATAGTCTTAAGTTTTAATTATTTTTGGGAGAGTTTGTAATATTTTCGCAAGTCAAACCTAGTAACGACATCATCAGCAAAATCGTAAAATTATCTCATCAGGATTAACTGTACCTTGCTACGCAAAAATAATGGCTTCTTCTAGATAAGGTATTGCATCTAGTACGATGATCTAGTCCAAAACTGTGAAAATAATAGCGTATCTGCAGTACACTAATGGTACCGGTTATCCAGACCAGACAGACGCTGTAAGTACGCTGTGCGAATACAGTCCTGTCGCTACTTACAGCGACTGGGCTGTGTATAGTTAGGTACCGGTACCGGGTAGTACTTAGGGAATGCATGATGCCTGGTGCAATGCCATTCAGATAACTTTGTACCGGTACTTTGTAGATCTAATCAAATTAGGAAATTTTTGCTTGCTTGCTGCCTTGCTTTGAGTCGATTTAAGACTTTGATTTTGTTATGCACCGACAGTATTATGCTTACAAAGTCATTCTTGTGAGAAGGTTGCAGCAATCAGAGTTCTTCCACTCATTAAGAGAAGTAGAGAACAGTGTTACTGCCTTATGCCTACATGTATTTATGAAACATGGGGGACTTGAAATGGAATACAGTGGAACCTTGTTACATAGAGCTTCAATAAATATGTAACAAATTCTTTCATAACAAAGTAATTGTGCTGGTCCAGACTCCTTATATTCTTTTCTTTTTCTCTCAACAATGATATGTAAGCCTTAGGTTATATTTTCATGGTCCGAGGTCCATGTATCAAAGATCCAACGTAGGGTCAATCCGTGTCAATTCACCCAATGGGTTATATAGCTCCATTCTACGAATTTGATCATTTCTGGTACACAACATGGACATGGGCCAAGACCACATGATTTTTTTTTTTTTTTTTTTTTTTTTTTTTTTTTTAGCGCGAACCGATGCACGGTTCTCATGCTACGACACGCCCAATTTTGTATAATTTTCACGAAAATGGGCGTGGTTGCCTAATTTCAAATGACTATAGCTCTGTAACCAGTTGGCCAAATTCAGTAAAATTGGTACAAAGTATCATCGGAAAGGGAACGAAAAGAACTACATTGTATCAGGAAAATGTGTAGAACCACATGTACGTGTTTGTGCTGGGTGCCGGGGTCAGTGTATGTGACAAGGTGATTACAGTACATATATGTATATAAATGAATATGTGGTAATGTATGATTTAGATTTACAAACTTCTGAGGTTCTGATTTTCCACATTCATTCTATGAAGTATTGAAGACACAATTTTTATTCTTCATCAACATTAACATGAAAAATATTTGGGAGTGTTACGATTTAGATTTACTTTATTTTTTGGGTGATTTGATATGGAATGACCCTTTACGTGTGATGCTAAGCCACACGTTGATCTGAAATTATGTGTTTATGTCAAAATACAAATTAAAGTGTAAGTTAACAATTTATGCAGTTAAAAAAAAATCTGAGATATGTGTCCTCATATGAATGTTGTAAACAGATTTCATATTGAGTGAAAAAAAAAGAGCCCTAAAAAATTGTTTCAAAATGATGGTTAAGAACTAAAGATAAGTGAAAATGTGATGACCAGTTACACACTTTGTTAAATTTCTCACATACAGGCTACAGTGTTGGAATTTAAAATGTCTCGACACTCAAGAAACGGTTTCAGTCATTGATACTTAAAAGTGAAAAATCAGCAAATGGCGGAGGTCAAAAAATTTCGCGTGGCGGAATAGTCACTAAAAATGTCAAGGGAGGGGGGTTGATTCAACCCCAACCCCATCCCCCCCCCCCACCGCCCTTTTTAGGGTTAAGAGCTAGAGTCGTGACCGCTCTATTACCTTTCTTACACTTCCAATCAGAAAAAGAAAAAATGCAAATACAAAAGAATTATGTATGACTGCATAATTGCTTATGGGCATTTCCGTGAGTTGTGCGACATGACCACCAATATTTTACCCACATATTTCAGGACAACTGATGATCTTACTTTGTTAGCTATAGTTTGAAGTGTGTGAAACCAACTTTACATTTAAGAAAAGTTCTCTTTTGTGCATTTTCATACCTTTTGAAACCAGAAAGCATTTTTTGACCTAAAAATCCCTAAAAATGCATTTTTGTTGCTCTTTGCAATTATTTTTTATATTTGAGGCTCAAATCAAACTTTGTTTGGTTTTACAAATCAAAAATATATTAATCTAGCAGTAAATAAAGTGGAGACCTCGATATAAGATATTACTTCGGACACCAGCGTGCTCTTACATAGCTCGAGAAGCTGCTGTAACGTGAGTTACCGAAACATGAACTTTTTAACCTAGCAATTTTACTATGCCCAACTGAGACATGGTATTTTGGATTATCAAATGACTATGCAGCACACATCCAAGAAATATGATGGGACTTATAGTCTTTGCTTCAAATTCTCATAACAGAGGTCTTAAAATTGTAACGTGAGTTACCATGTAACGTGAGTTACCACAATGTAATGTGAGTTACCGACATGATTTTTCTTTAATACCAAGAAATGATATGAAGGTTGTGATTGTAAGTAACCAATGAGTACATGATTACTGAACTCTTGTGGTCTATTTCCAGTAGATTGTTATTCTCTTGGTCTCTCTCTCTGTCACCAAACCAACTGGTCTACATGTACAATGTATTAATTACACATCACTTGTTCATCACATGTTAACTTCCGAAAGAAACTGTTCCATATTTACTATTTAATATTACAGTGCATGTATACTGATGTGTTACGAAAGTTGTTAAAAGACAATTCCAGGCTTTCAAGCAGGATAACGTAAAAAAGTAGGAATAAAGTAGGAACAAAATCTTTCAAAAAGTAGGAAAAAGTAGGACATGAAAGGAAAAAAGTAGGGCATTAAAGAAAAAAAGTAGGAATAAATGAGGACATGTGCAGGCTTTTTGGAGTAGTTTTCGTCAATACTCACCAGAACTATTGATGTTACATGTAAATCTTAATTTGTACTCACAACCCTGCTGCCTCAGCCTCACTATTGCTCCTGGGAGAGCCTGAAAAATACAACAAAGGCAGACGTTCGTTAGAACAACGTCAGGTAACAAGCACAAATGCATGTTCAACCGTACAGTCAGTATGAATCTTGATCACTTATTACAATACTTACATAGAAAAGACATAATTTTGTGATTGACATGAACACCTACCATATATGTGATCCTGCATCGCAACACCAACAAAAAGTTGCCAAACATGGATTTTTAATTAAGAGCAGATTCTGAAAGAACAAACTTAAAGATGAAAATGATGTATATCTCGATTCAAATGGACTCTCCCAACCGATCCTAATATTGGAATGAAAGCACACACTCCGGAAAATGTGAACTGAGAAAAGGGGCTCCTGAAGTATAGCGTTTATTCAAGCGCTCAGTCTTTATCAAGCCGTGCTAGCTGTGCAATGAATGGAACAAATAACAGAATGTTAACCACTGGAGCTACAACAATGAAGAGATTATCAGATTAAGCTGTGCATGCTTTATTAACACATTCTGTAGGTGATCAATGCCAACTTTCAAAGCAGAAGCATCGTCCTTTCTAAAGTTATTGGAGTTGAAAGTTATAAGTATGGACAGGGTTTTTAAGAAATGAAAAGATGACTATGAGAAACACCTAATCACATTATTCTACCAAAAAGTGCATGTTCCAGAAAAAAAAAACTGCTAAAAAACACAATTTCCTTTTCGTTTTATGATCCCAAACTTTATTATAATATATAAGAAGACTTGCCCTTTCAGAAAATATGAAACACTCAAGACTGGCTGGATTGGCCCATATCATCTATTTTCAGTCCTAATACAAAATCAGTGCATGCGACTTTTTGTTGGTTTTGTGATGGACGGTCACATATCATCCCACAAAATATGACATAAACATTCCATGATGTGTAAGTTATACATTTATGCCAAAGGTATGTTATACACTTCCATAATTAAAAGATGACATCTTTTATCTACATTCATTTGAATGTTTTGAAGTTGTGAAGATATGTGTTTCATTCCAAAATGTAAAAAAGATTGGAAATAAGGATATTTGACAAAAGCAATTTTAAAAAAGATGACACTTTTATCTACATTCATTTGAAGTTGTGGAGATATGTTTCCTTTAAAAGTGTGGATATAATGGATATAAGGATATAAGGATGTTTGACAAAGCTATTAAGTGATGCTCACAACAACTTAGTATGCTTTCAAGTTCCAGCTGAATGACCATGAGATAAGAAATATACTTACTTTCCAAGAGACTTTCAATTTCAAATACATGTAAGCACTTAACATGTGTTCAAACATTTCAAAATAACAGGATAATGTAAACTACTTATATGTAGCACTCAGTATTAGTCTCTGAGAGCATGGAGCTACTGACAGTAGCTCCATGCTGAGAGCATGTGTTATCATATTACATTTCTAGCAAGACATGCATGAAGAATGGGTTGTCTCATGACAGTGAGGCCTTATGAAGTGAAATTATATCTTTCCAAGAGACTTTCAATTTCAAATACATGTAAGCACTTAACATGTGTTCAAACATTTCAAAATAACAGGATAATTTAAACTACTTATATGTAGCACTCAGTATTAGTCTCTGAGAGCATGTGTTATCATATTACATTTCTAGCAAGACATGCATGAAGAATGGGTTGTCTCATGACAGTGAGGCCTTACGAAGTGAAAGATCTACCAATGCATTGACATCTTTATTTTGCAAATCCTGGCCCACTACAAATCTACACACTCAGATACTGTGAGTTTATGGCACAGTGTCCACAACTGAATTTCAAGTGATATAGATTATCTTCATAATCATATGATATAGATGGAAACACAAGGCAAGCTCAATTTAAAACACTGTAAACTAATAGAACACAAAATATCCAAAGAGAGAGAGAGAGAAAAAAAGTAAATACTTTACATTTCAGCATCAGGGAAATGTAGTATTCTTGCATGTAGAGTAACATAACACTGCAATATAACCAAATGACTCCACTTTACAAGATGTGAGGAGCATACATGTACATACTGCTTTTTGTTTCTCACTATCTGTAGTCTTACCGGCTTTATAGGGAGCAAAAATGACTCTATTTTTTGATAATTTTCTGTAGATAACAAATAAATATGTTTTCATTTCTTTGGTGTTCTGTTGATGCTAGATTCCATCAATTCTTGAATCAACTTACATTTGTTAATTTAGAAAGAGGTGTAGAAATAATCATTCTGTACTTTCCAATGACTTACTACTGTTTGCAATATTTGCCACATTTACTGGAGATAGTTAATAGTTCTTTACATTCAACTGTTTTTTCAGCTCATCATGACCCTTTTTGTTGAATACACATACAGCTATTTGACCTTTTCAAGAAGATTCTCCATTTTGCAATTATTCCAGGCACTTTTAAGTTCATTCAATATTCTTGAAATCAAACTTCTTCATATATTTTGAGATTATTACATCCTTCCGCCTTTGAAATTTTGCATGGTTGAGATTCTGCTTTTCATTCTCCATATATTTTGCTGGCTCAGTATTTCAGCATGTTAATCTTATAAACTACTCTTTGCAAGATCTGAGAATAAATAAACAGTGACTGTCATTATCATTTTAGTCCTTGCTAGCTTCTCTGATTTCTCTGGTTGTTTGAGAGCAAATACACTCTAGAAAATCTGTATATTTACCATGCAGTTCCCATTCCCCCCCCCCCCCTTAAATACAGTGTATTTGTGCCCTTTCAATTTTGATACTCTCCACTGTTCTGTTGGTTTTCACCTTCAACTTACAGTTTTGTATGTTGACACAATTGGCATACACATCCATCCATTCACTTTTTTCTTCTTTAAAAAGTTTCCCTGTCTCACATTTTACCAAGACTCTTTCAGACGGTTCAATATTTTGGATATGTCACTTCAAATGACTCATCACACTTTGACTACTTTCATTACGAGATTTCTGTTCTACCATTTTCTCACATCTTGTTCAAACTAGCTGGGTAATAAAAAGATGTTCAGCGTTAACTAAAATTTGCAAGATCTGTGGAATAAAAAGACATCATGGCTTCTACTTTTTCTGCAAGTTGTTTCCTCCAAACTTAACAAACTGTTCTTGGCGGTTCAACTTAAAACATCCACACACTTGCTCTTATTTGTGGAATATGCATTCATTATCTTTCCTAAATGCTCTAGATGGTTTTTCTCTCTACATATTCCTGATAGTTTGTAAGTGTCGTCAGAAAGTGAAGTTCAAAGTCTCATGGTTTAAACTTCAATCAATCTTTAAACGTTACTGAATTATTATTTTTGTGTTCGTTTTCTGTGAAGTTCCTCCATTTCCTACTTTCTTTTAAGTTCTTCGAGGTAATGTATATGTCTTACCTATGATGCAATTCAACCTCTTAAACAATACTTGCAAGATGTATACACGCCATCAACTTTTAAGATTGTCCATAAAGAGGTTTCTGCTCTATTAGTCTTTATCTTTCACGATGGCTAAGTAATTACTGTTGTTCTCACTCCTTGTTAACAATTTGTGGGATCTGTTAATTAAACATTTCTTTTTTGTTCATCTGATTTTTCAGCAACTAACTTTCCTCAGCTGTTTACCTTCAGATGAATTAAGGTTTTTAGTAGTCATATCTACCATCTGCCCATGATTCAAATAGATATCACAAGTCATATGTCTCATGTTAAAGGTCCAGTTTACCTTTGGGAGCAGTGCTTTTGATTTAGCCTCAGTAATATGCAAGTTTCATGCAAATGGGTCCCTACCAATCCATGCTTTCTTGGGAATAACTCATCCTCACATCAACCAGATCTAGTTTCTGTGGTGAAACACTTACTTTTATATTAAGTTTTTTCATATTGCAATCACTGTTAATTATTATCAAAACATATATTATTGAAGGATTTCAGGCAAAGGGGATCTGAAGGTGTCATTTCTTGTTTTGACATGACCTTTACGATTTACGTGGTAAACCATATTTTAGCAAAGGAAATTTCTGGTTTCTGAGGATTTGCATTCCAGCACATGCATTAGACATGATATGCTTGAACTCTACATCCATCAAAACTGGCTGTAGGCAGCATTTTCCCCTCAGTTGTATTCTTTGGAAGTCACATGTCAAATTCTACTTTTAAGTATATGGCAAGCTTACCTGGTAATTTTGAGCGATGATGAGAGCTTGTTGAGCGCTGCTCCAAGTCCTAGGCTGCAATATAAGTGGGATCAATCACATCTGCACAGGAGCAAAAACTGAGGCTGGCAGCAGTCTTGTGGTTGATTGGTTTGTGTTATCCCTCTTTCATGCTGAAGAGGCTCTCCCCACCAGTAAGAATCTGCAACTAGAGTCTACTCATCATTTCTGAATATAAACTATTCAAGTACCGGGTAGCCTTGCACATTTTTTTTTTTTTTTTTTGGCGGGATTTTTCACCAAAAAAGTAGGAAAAAGTAGGATTTTGAGCAAAAAAAGTAGGAAAAGTAGGGACAGCAGTAAAAAAGTAGGAAAAAGTAGGAAAAGTAGGGCCACTTGAAAGCCTGCAATTCTTCTAAAGCTGCATGGACCTTGTTCCAGCAAATTATCAAAATTTTGTGATAACTATTAATATCCTCCTGATTGGGATAATCACTGCATGATTATTCTTGAAAAGTTTTTGTAATTCAAGTGATTACTATTTGACATTTCATAGTTTATACCTACCTATATAGACCAAAGCCATTGTTTATGAGGCTGAAACATTTACATGTATGAACAGAATTTTAAGATTGGAGCTCGCTTCCTGCTGTTTTTTCTGAGATTTTTGAGAACTGAACATTGTGAATTTGACACGCTTTTAAATGTGTTTTATACTATTCTACTCTGAGGTTTTAGCTATATTGTTGCAAAATCCTACAATGAAACTTTTCCATGTTTACTGTAATTTACTTTACATGCTGATCTATTACCAAAAACTTGTTGAATGCGAACCTCATTATCAGACATTTTCTTTAAGAGCTGGACAGTCATGTACAAAAATGTACCTTAAAGCAAACTATCAACATTTTGTGATATTAATAGTTAGCCTCCTGATCACAAAATATTTACTATTGATTCATGTTTTTCATTGGGATTTACTACTTCAGTCTGCTTGATTACTCTAGAAGATACTGGTATACTTTTTACATGTATGTACAATTTAAATAATGGGTACTTGACATTTCATAGACCAAAACCATTGTTTTTTAAGGCTTAAACATTTATGAACATGTTTTATTAAACTGATCAATACTGGTAGCAGATAACTAAAATTTATCTGCAGTTTCTGTAATTCAATTCTAATTTCTGTACCAGTTTAGTATAAGAATTTGTAAACAAATCAAACATACAAACAATTGATTATTGAGTAATTCAAACAATTATCAAATAATTGGAATATAAATTGCATTGTTTAAAAGTTAAAAGATTTATTGAAATATTCATTTCTGAACCTTTAAACTCTCCACAGACTACATGTACAGGTCTCTAGTCTCGTGACTCAGTGTATTAAATGGAATAGTTTATGGATGACTTGTTTTATCTAGATAGCCTGAAATCCATTTAGTAAAATAAAAAAAAAAACAACAATCAAATCAAATTCTCAATCAAATCTTCAATTTCTGATGCATTTGTTAACTGGAAAAGAGTGTAATTTAATGAAATAGACTCTGTTTCATATCATTTTGTTGAATACAATTTTTGTCTCAGTACAAATGAAAGCTTGGAACACGACTCAATTAAAAATGAAATTTATCTTCAAGTTGGTATTCTAAATGTAAAGTTTCCTGCCTTTTGGTAATCTCATGGATAAAATGGGATTAATTACTGTCAGATCAATGTTCAAATCAATTTAGATTCTTTATTCATGGAGTTTGTTTGTGAAAAAAAAACTTGTCTTGGTAAGTTTTCTTTGGATTATTAAGACAAAAAATCGTCTTGTGATCATGTGGACAAACTGTAACGTGAGTTACCGTAACGTGAGTTACCGCTTCACATGACGATACCTGGAGAATGTAAGACAATTTGAATTTTTACCATACTCGGTGATGTATGTTGTTAGTCCATGACTTTGACACAATAGACCTAAAAGTCTCTCTGTTTCTTGTTTGAGGAAACTTTTGAATATAAGACATGTCAAATTTTTGCATGTCTAAATTATGTAACGTGAGTTACCAACATTTGTAGTGTTTTTTTCTCATAGTTCTCATAAGAGTCTGTGGATGTAATGTTGCTGTGAGGTAGGATGGAGGTGCATGATACTCATTCACATATAGTAACTCATATCACTAATTAGGTTTTAAGGATATTGATCTCAACGACCTAATTTTGAGTTCAAAATGTAACGTGAGTTACCGTGGAAATGCCCTTATAATATCCACTTTAAAATAAAGAAATGCTTTTATGACAATAACTTTTTGCCAGTTTTACATGTAACCTCAGGAAACGGATTAGCACGCAATGCTAGAGACCTTACAGAGATGTGAGGGATGTGAAAAAAAAAATCAAATTATAATATAGCTTTTCCATGAAGTTGGCAGTCAAACATCAAAAACAGGCTAAACACCTGTACAATCTTTTGTGCATCCTTATGAATATAGAAACTGCTTGAATTAATTATTGCTAGTTTGGACTCCAGCTATTAAAGGACAAGTCCACCTTCATCTACATAAGGATTGAGAGAGAGTGCAGCAATATTAGTAGAACACATCAGTGAAAGTTTTAGGAAAATTGGACAATCCGTTCAAAAGTTACGAATATTTTAAGTATCTGCGCAGTCACTGCTGGAAGAGAAGACTACTACAGTGTATGATGTTACATGCGTACAACTATATAAGGAAAATAAAAAGAGAATTTCACAAAACTTTACTTTTTGAATAAAGTGCACATTTCTTCGACTTGCTACTGACGTATGTTAAGGGTAATATTATTCCCCCTGCCTTCTGAAAGAGAGAAGTCCAGTGTTCTTTTGTTATGCGAGAAAAATGGAAATATGTTGAATTTTCTTTATATAGTTGTACTCATGTGACATCTCAAGCTATAGTAGTCTTTTCATCCAGCCGTGACTGAGCAGAAACTTCAAAAATTCATAACTTTTTAATGGATTGTCCGATTTTGCTCAAACTCTCACTGATGTGTTCTACTAATATTGCTGCATTCACTCAACCCACATGTCTATGAAGGTGAACTTGTCCTTTAAATCTCCTTGGTATTATCATGAACCACTATTTAATGGGTTGAACATGTAGAATATGAGCACATTTTTATGTACCTTATTGAAACACAATAATTCACCATATACAATGTAATCATATTGATTTAAATAATCTGTCGTGTCATTCCTTCATTTCATTTTCTTTTATCATGAGAAGTTGTGTTCCTTCTTTTGTATTGCCATATTACAGCAGAGATTGTACATTACAGCACAATACAAAACAAACAAAAACAACCTCAAAAGTTGGGTAACCATGCAAATTTTTATTAATCAGGTTTGCCCCATACAGACTAAAAGCAATCTCTGGTACACTGTACCTCTGGTGAAGCCTACTGTGGTTTGTCACTAGTCCCACGCTTGCAGGGAGGAGGAAGCGTGGGTAATGGGGGGTGAGCGGCCAAAATTTGGAGTCCGGCTAGCCTGACCAGACCGCTGTGGGACGCGACAGCGGCTGCGTGCAGTTAGAGTCCGGCAAGCTGTTTTGCTTGTGTTTGATGGACTCTGAGAAGGAGCGGTGGCACTGCGTGAATGCAGAGCGGAAGGAATGTAATCTTGACGAATAGGCCAGGTATCAGCTGCAAGAAAAAAAAAAAGATCAATTGAGAGATTTGAATACATCCAGTCATATAGGGACATACAAAATAGTGCATGGTCAATGCCAACAGACACTATGACGAGTATTTCATCATATTTCTGGTACCTGTAGATGTTATTAGCATTTTCTTTTTTAACTTGGCTAGCATATGTACCATACATACACATTTAGCATATGGATATTAACAAAGACTGCACATTTTAATAAAAATTTATGTCTTTTTGTTTTGTTTTTCCTCAGTTTAGCTCACAATTTTTTTTTTTCAAGTTGAGTCATACTTTCAATAGGGATGCCAGTTAAAATGAAAGAGAGGCCCTAAAATAGGCCTAGCCTGTTTAAATGTACATGAAGCTCCTTTGTACATGAAAAAGCCCAATTAATATTTGAAACTGCCAGGGCCTGAATTCAGGCTTTTGCCTGAAAACTGACATCCCTGATTCAATATGTTCTGAAAATAAAAACTTACAAGTCAGCTTCTCTTTAGCCATTATATTCAGTTCTACATTTATCGACTGCATAACGATTTCCTAACATGCATGAAGTTGGGAACTTCATTATATTTTGAAAGTCCATGAACGAGCATGAGCTACCTTTCAATATGGCAGTAGTACCCATCGGGCACTACAGTGCGGAGCGTCGGCTTGGGTTAAGCCAAGTTAGGTCTAACACTGCCAGTTACACCTGAACTTTCCAAAACTTTTCTCTTGACTTTGACTTACTAACATTACTACATGTACCAAAATTCATCAAGCAGCTAGCAAGCCCAGGTCCCTGCATAACATACCCTATTCTATGTCTACGACTTTATGAGGCCTGTCATTTACTACTTAAAAGAGTAATAAATTTACTTACGGTACTAGATCTGTATGTACAGCGTAGAATGTTGTCGACTTCGACGACTAGGGAGAACTATTCTGAACTCTCGCGTATAGCACCCATGCGTACCTCCAATTTGCGCGAGCCATTTGCGCTACGGCGCAAAATAACAATAATTGCATTGTTTGCGTCATTAAAGGTGTACGCGGTTTTCGAAGGTCTTATCGACATCAACGATAAGGGGGAACTATTTTAAGGGATTGACCAATCAGCGCAAACTTCCGGTGTCGCAACTCTATCTATCAACCCGCTCTGATAGTGGATAACTGGTGGATAAGACTCCCGATCGGAGGACCCGAGTTCGAATCCCGCCCACTGCTTACGTCCTTGGACAAGATGTTTTTACCCACTGTGTCCCTCTCGACCCAGGTGTATAAATGGGTACTTGGCAACGCTAGGGTAATAATAATAGCAGGGCCCTCTGGTAGAGCAGTGGCAACACTGAAGAGGCTACCCTGGGTAAATAAGACCTTATTATCATTTTCAATATTATTATTATAGAGGATGTGCCGAAAGTTGAACATCGTAAATAGCCGAATTTTTTTAAAACAGTTTATGGCTGCGATAACGAGTGTTCCAAAGAAACGCATTACTCTTGCTTCTTTAAATGGCGATGTATATACTTTTTATTAATAATCAGCACTTTCTGATCTGTGTGTTTGTCTGCCTGTCTCTCTCTCTCTCTTTCTTTCAACTAACTACTACAGCTTGAATATTTGCAATAGCGCATTGAGAGTAAGCACACTTCAATTTGATTTTGTTTTTGCAACAGATGCCTGTTCTAAAACTCGTCAGCGGTCTTTCTAATATCAATACGACAGGCATTGTATGTATGATGACTAGATTATGTATATTTATTTCGAAACATTGCGACGTAATGGGAACATTCTATCGTTTAACATAGTACAGAACAGTGACAATTTTCTACAAAGAATTGTGTTGTGACAAAATCACAGTGAAAATGATTGCACAAAGAAAGCAATGAATTGATATTCAGGTGATTTATTAACAGTAATATTTCAGCTGCAAATAATGTCAGTACCAGTAATGATCTGATTACTTACATTATTCGTTATGTTACAATCGAATGTAATAATCATTTATATATGCAGCGTCCATAGGGGGAATATACTACGTGTATATATCTAAAAACGAGGGGAATTCGTTTCAAAGGGGAAATTTTTTATTCCCTTAAAGGGTTTGGCAATGTTTTTTAACGCCTTGTCATTGATCTGGGGCCTGAAGACCATTGAAGACTGTACCATCAATATATTAGGGAAGATTGGCAGCGATGCAAAAAAAAAAAAAGTGTATATATGAATCGGATGTGCATAGTAAACGGGTCATTGAGGGAATTTAGGTATATTCTGTTTGTTTGTTTGTTTTTTGATTATTATTAAAATCCAGAATTTAGTGGTATAAGATGCATTTGTGATCTTGTTAGTTCAATGCTGCATTGAGCCCATATCAATGCATAATTTTTCAAAAAGGGCGAAATTTGCATTTTTTTCTGAATATTTTCATGCTTTTTTATAAAAAATCCCCCAAACTATTATTTATTCCGCATTTCCCCTTATAGCTGGAAATAGCGTTATGTAATCATGTATATAGCAATATCACGATACAAGAATGCAATAAATGCCAAATGCCTTGGTTTTGTATTCAAAAATCAAAATTTTCGGGGGGCTCACCGTTCGTCAGGGATAAAAGTGCTTATTAATTTTCACAGTGATATCAACAATATGCTAGTACTGCCAATAAGCCGAGCAAATATAAATATAGCGGGAGCAAGGGGCTTAAACTCATAAACATTATGAACTTGTGTTGATCATGTGTTGCAATCCCCTTCATTTGAGCTTTCGGACTTTCGCCATTCGTCATATCAACCATGGCTGATTACATACACTGTCGTTGTGTATTGTTAATGTTGAGCTGACTAAGACGAAGCCCGAAAGTTCAAATAAAGTGGTTTGCAACACAACTACGTCCTCGGTGTAATTCGGATGTCATTATTCAATAAGATTGTATCGCATTTATCTGTTTTTGCATTCAAACTCTTCCTGTAATATAATTTGATATACTGTGCTGTTATATCGTGTTTTATAGAACAAATGTTCTTAAAAATGTGAGGTTACTTACAGCAATGTATTATTATTTCCTGAATGTGCATTGTTTTCAATCATATAGTGTTCCTCGTGGTGGAGATCGATTGTTGAGAATATACCGAAGATATAAATACGCAGACGTGTATATTCATCATCGCGTGTGATGAGGTCAAGTGTTAGTGACCAAGTATTGTATCAATATATGATAGGATATCTATATATGAAACTAGGACATCTATCTACGTCATAAATGAGCTCTGTTAATTTTTTTGATGGTAGATTCGATACCGATTATTTTACTGTTGTATATGTTGGTGTGGTGGGAATGTTGGACACCAAAATGATGGAATCTATCATGATGAATTGAAAGTCCATACTCATGATGTTCGAAATTTTGTTTGTGAAAGTCAAGGTGAATAAAGCGACTGGTCCGAACAGGATTGCAAACACAATTCTCAAAATTTGCAGCCAACAACAACTTGTAGGTCTTTACGGATATTTTCCAATCATGTGAACCCTGGCGATATTCCACCAAAATATGGGAATCATCAATACAAATTCCAATCCTAAAAGGTAACCATGCCTGCAGGGTTGAATCATAGTCGGCGGGTAATGAAATGTTTTGAGAAAACTTCATAAAGACCAGACTGGTCTTTTGATCCAACTCAGTTTGCCTATCAAACAAATAAAGGGTGTTGTATCACATAGACGGTGTGTTTGCCTTCTCACGTCGTGTGCACCAACATCTAGAAACCCCCAAGGCGTTTGTAAGATCGGTGTTTATTGATTTCTCAAGTGCTTTCAACACGATAGTACTACACAAATTAGTCAGTCATGTTCGTTTCATTTTGATGCAAGCAATAGATTGTGCGGGACAAGCAAAAGGTTATGCATTATGGATTTAAGCAATTGCTTGAGCAAGACCTCTTGCTAGACGAGCTTGTGCTTTTGCTTGAAGCAATTGCGTACAAGCAATTGCTAGTTTTATGCATTCGGCCCAATGTCTGGGTGTCAAATATACCACTTTCATACACACCAATTGACTTCTGTGCAAGGTTAAAGTTTTGTACAGAGGATTGAAAATAGAGCAAAATCTGAAACCTAACTGAAAAATCAATGTTTAATTCAATGAAACTGAATCATGCTTTCATTTTAAAATTGCCTCCAACAAAATTGTACACTATTCAGCTATTGCTCATATCAATGTCAGTGTCATCTGATGTATGGGTTTTTTTAACTATTAAGGATTAAAAGTGGGAATTTTTTTTGTATCACCTAGTACATGGTACAGTAATCAGTGGATTTTTGAATCAAGAATCTGGGGGAGTATTTTCAGGAAGTTCAGAGGTGTGTTGACTGTTAGTGTGATCAATTCAGTTTGATCCTGAATGCCATAAAGACACGAGGAAATAATCTCTGACTTCCATCGTACTTCTTATCTAAATTACACACATGAGCCTTTGGTGAGTCATGGTTTGTTTGTTTGTTTGTTTTTATTTCTGCATTCAATCAGATGCAATTTGAATACAAACTTCAAAAAGTACAAAGAACAAAGAATAACAGGTGCAGTGAAATAAATCGATAACAGTAAATAGATACACATAGGTGATTGCATTAAGCAATGTAGATACACAGAAACATAAAATAAGATATACAGTATTTTTTTCAGTAAACAACAGAGATCAATGAATGCAGGAGACCACCATCATAAGCGATTAAGCTTGAAATGGATGGAGGCCTCGTAAAATGACTATCCAACGACATAACTCTCTTGGAGGAAGGTGATCAGGTGAGTGCAGTGCAGTTGCAGGTGAGAGTGCAAGATGCAGTTGAAGGAAGAAAATAGAGATTGACAATCAGATGACAATCATTTACTATAAATATTTGTGAGCTTAATTGGTTTGGAGAATATAATTGTATCAAATATCGTTTTAGTGAGGCTTTCAAAGAATAAATACTTGAACAGGACTTTATATTATCCGGGAGATTATTCCAAATGTCCGGACCCGAATGTCTTATAGATTTATGTGTCACTAATAATTTGGGATTCAAAAGGTGGAAATTTCTACATATACGAGTAGGGTATGAATGAACAGAAGTATTAAACTTAAACATGTTATTAAACGATGATGGAAGTTGATCATGTATATATTTAAACATAATTACTGCTACTTGAATAATATTCAAATCAAAAACCTTCAATGTTTTAAGCTCATGAAATAAAGAATCAGTATGAGCCAGAAAATGCGATCCTGTACAAATACGTATAACTTTTTTTTTTTTTGTAATTTGAATATAGAATCTATTTTGGTAGAGCCGCAAGTACCCCATACAACATTACAATAACTTATATATGGGAGAATTAAGGAATTATATAATAGAAATAAAGTTGAACGAGGAATAAAGAGCTTTAGCTTGGAAATTATCCCTATACTTCTAGAAATACACGTTGTAACATAATGCAAATGCTCATTCCAAGTCAAACTTTCATCTATATATACTCACAGAAATTTTGAATTCGTTTTCTTTTCTAATGGGATATCATCAATGTTAATATGTATCAGCGTATCTTCATTATGAGAATGAAGTTTGAAATAAATGAAATGAGTCTTTTTTTAT
Organism: Diadema setosum; assembly: GCF_964275005.1. NCBI lineage: Eukaryota > Metazoa > Echinodermata > Echinoidea > Diadematoida > Diadematidae > Diadema > Diadema setosum. Next base: position 22,448,023 of record NC_092690.1, on the reverse strand, counting down.
ATTCAAAGAAAGTTTATTAGACTTAAACCAATTTGATACTTTACTAATTTCAATATTTAAAGCATCATTTAAAATCTTAAGATCTGTATGAGAATAAAATATATTGGTATCATCAGCAAATAGAACAAAAGAGAGAAGAGAGGATGTATTAATGATATCATTGACATAAAGAAGGAATAATAGTGGGCCCAGAATTGAGCCTTGAGGAACACCACATTTAATTAAAAGGGGGTCAGATTCACAACCATTAAAAGTAACATATTGTCTTCTATTAGTTAGATAATCTTTAAGCCATAAAAGTGCTTGTCCTCGAATACCATAATGACTAAGTTTGGAGAGTAAAATAGAATGGTCAAGAGTATCGAATGCCTTACTCAAATCACAAAATATACCTGCAACATGTTCTTTGTTTTCCAGGCACTCGTAATTTTATCATAAATTTGTATTAATGCTAAATCAGTTGAATAATTTTTCCTGAAACCATATTGATTGGGAATAAGTAAATCATACTTATTAATAAATTTAAGAAGTCTATTATAAACAATTTTTTCTAAAATTTTGGATATACTAGGCAACAAAGAAATGGGACGATAATTACTAATTTCATGAGGATCATCTTTTTTATGAGCAGGATTAACTTTCGCTATTTTCAGCAGATCAGGGAAAATACCTTGTGATAAAGAAAGATTAAATATATGGCTTAACGGTTCTGCGAGTGGATAAACTATTTCTTTCAATAACATCATACTCATTTTATCAAAACCACAAGATTTAGAACAATTTAAAGATTTAGTGATACTAATGATTTCACTGGGACTCGTTGGATTAAAATAAATAGACTCTTGATTTTGGTCAAAAAGATAATCTGTAAAATGAGCAGAAGTATTGCTAATTTTAGTAGCAAGTTCCGGACCGATGTTAACGAAAAATGAGTTAAATGAGTTAGCATACATGTTGGGATTATTTATTTTGATGCCGTTTAATGTGATATCATCCGTTGGCGGAGAATCAGGCTTTTTACCTAGGACCTCTGTGATGATTTTCCATGTTGCATTAGTATTCGAAGAAACCTTTTTCATTCTATCAGAAAAATATAATCTACGGGATAAACGAATCAATTTTGTCAATTTATTTCGATAAACTTTATACATATTCAAATTAAATTCAGTTGGGTTACGAATATGTAACTTATACAAAAAATTACGAGTGTTTATGGATTTCAAAATACCTTTTGTAATCCAAATATTTCTTGGTTTACTTCGGTTACTTTTTATTCTACATAAAGGAATATTATTTTCATAATAATACAACAATTTATCATTAAAACATTTATATGCCAAATTAACATTATTAATACTATAGATATCTGTCCATTCCTCTAGAAATAAATTCTGTTTCAATAATTCCACATTACGTTTTAACTCTTTATAATACCATATTTTATCACGTAATTTGTTACGACCCAATTTACATTCACAAATTGAGAATATTGGTAAATGATCAGAAACTTCAGAACATAATATACCCCCCGTAATTGTATTATTATACACATTCGAAAATATATCATCAATCTGAGTTGATGAGTGCGGATTTATCCTGTTGGGTTTATTGATAATCGACATAAAACCATATGAATACATTAGATGCATAAAATTAAGGGAATTATTGTTATCGGATGTGGGGGGGAAAAGTTGATGTTGAAATCACCAAAAATAAAAACATGTTTACTTTCATTATCTATCTTATGGAGATATAAATCCAATTCATCACAAAATAATTCACAATTCAGATCAAGGGGTCGATAAATTAAACCTATAATAACATTTTTAGAAATTGGGTTATCAATTTCAATGAATAACGCTTCTGCATATCTTAACGTGATCTCAGAACGGATTTTGAACTGTAAATTTTGTGCAATGTAAAACGCAACACCGCCACCCCTTTTTCCTTGACGATCAGCCCTAACTAATTTATAATTGGGTAAATTAAATATATCTGGGGAGTTTTGATGTAACCAATTTTCACTTATTCCAAAAACAGAAAATTCAAAATTGTTTAAAGAGTGCAAAAGATTTTCCAAATATTCAAAATTTTTATTCAAACTCCTAGAGTTTATATGAAGAAGTGAAATATTATCTGGACTATACGGTATATTATCATTGAATTCAAGGGGTGTGTAATATTTACTGTCGCGCATAGGCATAACGTCAGCAAGAATATCGGGAGTATTCACCTGTGACGCCATTTTGTAATACAGAAATGTAAATTACCGGAGATTTGAGAGACAACAACTGCATAGGTGCTAATGTGCATTTTGCAAGTGCATAGTACTGTGCAGGTGTGTGTACAAAGTGCAAATGTGTGTGGGGTTTCAATATACAATACAAAATTTGATACAATTAGACCCATCTTGGTCACATGTACAATAATTACTCAATTACAACAGATCACCAGGGGATAGCCGGACCACTCAGTATAAATAGAGAACTAAAGGACCGTGACACTTGCCCGGTTGAAGTTCAGGGAGACTTTCCAGTATACGAGGGGGGAGGGGGGAGGGGGGAGGGGGGTAAAGGGGAGTGAAGGTACATTTCTTGCAACATCTGTTTTGGCTATTGAATGTGAGACTTTTAACCATGCACCCACTAACACACGTATCAGAGAAAAAAAATACCGTACAAATACTAAATGGAAATCGGGGTGTTAATAGCAACCCATTCAACATGGTCAATCCATAGACCATATGATTTTGATTTTTTTTTTTGACAGGATACTTTGACTGAAAGTATCGAGTGTACCCATACATACAAGCTCAGACAAGTTATAATGCAATAACTGTTTGCAACTACACTCGTGGTCGTGTGAATCTACCCACAACGCGTGCCATGGAGTTTGTTATGTTTTGTTGTTTGATTGGATTTTGATCCCTCTTGGGACACATGTTAATGTAGGCTTACATTTCGCTTAGAGAATTTTACTGCTTAGTTCAGTCTGTTGATTTGCCTACAGGGCCCTTCCAGTCCCCTCACCTATTTCTCACACTTGACTGTCCTCCCCTCCTCCTCCCCCCCCCCCCTCCTTCCTCTAATTCCCCCTGTCCTTCCCTCTTTCACTCTTCAACTCTCTTTTGTCTACTGTCTAGTGGTCTGTCCACCAGCTTCATGTAGATGTAGTTATGTACAAACGAGCATTTTGATTTGCAGTTTTGTTCGTGATGGTTTAACTTCATATACGATGACATTGCCTTATTTCCCAGGTGTATTGATGTGTATGCCGATTATGTTGAGTGTAATTAGCATGATTGCGTGGTACACTGTAGTTGGTGAGTTTCAACATTTACTACATGTATTTCGACTTTGTTACACTGTCATCAAATGGTCATACAGCTGTTAGGTCTTATTACGTTGTTACAGCATAATTGCCCCTCTCTCCCTCCCTTTTTATCTCCCTTTCTCTCTCTCTCTCTCTCTCTCTCTCTCTCTTCCTCTTCCAATATCTACCTTTCACATTACTCCGATCCTGAGGGCAATACATTTTTTTTTTTTCTGAGGGGGGAATAGTGTTGTGCCCAGAGTTAGGCAGAAAGTCTACCCAAGACTTTAACATACTTGGGTAGGACAACTTCTCACTCGACCTGTTAGGAGGTCGGCTGACCCTGGCTGTCCCCTGCCTAGATTTAGTTTTGTATAGCACCAGATTTCTGAGATGTCCACATATCAATGTAAACCTTTATTCATGTAAAGCTCCCTGTCTGAGCCATGTGTCTGACCTGGCTGACCATGTGGCAGTTGTACTGGCAAATTCATGCCAGGTAAGCAAGACAGGAAGAAACATATGAGAACGACATATAAACTAGGTATGAGAGAGTCTGTAAACAGTTCGCCGGAGCAGACAAGCGCTGACTGAGGTGAATAAAGTGATTTCTTCTCAAACCGATACATGTGTGTGATAATCTCGAGGTCTCTCACTAACTCCGGTTGTAAAACCTAACAATATATAACATGTACACACACAGTACGTGCATGTTCTTTGGAGGTATTATTTCTGTACACAATTTTATTGATTTTATTCGACTCTAATTCCGACCCCAAACCGGGGTATGAGAGTACAACACATAAATACAATATACCACTTTTGGCAATGTGTTACAAGGATATAGAGTCTGTCCATGGTAGATGTTTTTATTTGATTGATATACCAATAATGTATATGCAGTTGCGGATCAAGGTGGGGTTAAATCGTGCGCCCCCCCCCCCCCATTTTGTAAACAAAAGAAATAAAAAGAAAAGATTTGGGGGAAGGGTGCAGAAGCCCCCCTTTACGGAATTCCTCGATCCGCCTCTGATATGCCGGGAGGGTTATTCATGAAGAGTTTATACAACCAATGTTGCCGTGCAACACATCCCGTTGTGGTATCATGATACATCTTTTTTAACCCTAACTAGGCTGGGCTATTTAGGTAGATCATTAGAGCCGGGGGGGGGGGGGGGCTCCCAGGCCTCCCCTCCAGATCTCGGCCGTCGACCGCGCAATCGCGACGAAAATTGGCACACACGTTGCCTATGATGTAATCTAAAGTACCATGAAGTTAAATTTTAAAGAAATTATCATTTATGCTAAATTATGCTAATTTATGCGTAATGATGCATGAAATCAGACAATTTGGTATAAATCACTAAATAAAGCTCAAAATGGGCACATTTTTTGTGGAAATATTCTTTTCAGTGTCCTGAGCAAATATAAGAGAAAAAAATTACGCCATCAGAAAAAATTTCCTAAGTATTTTATTGTTTTTTGAATTTCTTATGTATTTCCTTGTTTTTCGACTTTATGTTTTTCATTGTTTTTTCGATAAAACTTGTCCGCGACATTGTTCCGAACAAGAAATATGTTATTAATTGATTTTAATCCATAAAACCTCAAAATAATCATGCTTTTATGAAATTTGCCTGTAAGCACAGTTTGCATTGAAATTGTACACGAATTCACGTTTTTGAGCAATTTTTGGTCTGACATGCATGTACATATTTATGCGCAACTTCGGAACTGCGTGCCCGGGTATCGCAAATTTGGTGTCAAAAGATGCGGGAAACTCGAAAGAAAAAAGTCACGAAACGTTGCGGCGATAGCTTTTCGCGTTAGCGATACATCGCGCGGAACGTCGAGGGGGGGGGGCCTCGGAGGCCCCCCCCCCCCCCCCGGCCTAGTTAGGGTTAAGCATACTCAGTTGCATTGCTTGGATACTCTCATTATAGGATCGACTTTTGTAAAGACACCCAGAGTTTTATTCATCACTCAGCCACTGTATTGCGCAAAGTTGACATAATAATTTCATGTATCATACGTTTTTGGTTGAGAATTTGATCTGTTATCCGGATGATTGCCTTTAGAATTTGATATCTTTTATACCAGGATTAGACAGTCATTAGATTTTGTTTCAATTGCCATTCACATATGCAATGACTTTGTGAAATGTGCGATGTGTCTGCATGCATGACTGTGTGCAAAATATACAGTAAGATGTCTGTAATAGCTAAGGATAGACAGGGTTTGGTATAAGATGTTTAAATCGGCTACCATTTGCGATTGATGCAATCCTTAAAGGGCATCAATTGTATGAGTTGTCCGCAGGAAAGTGGACCTTTCATTCTGTTTTTTCTAAAGAGAGTACGTTAAAAATGTAACAAGTTTTGTTTGAAACCATATGTATACATGCTTTCAAATCCACACTTACCTCTGAGTTTTGTTTTACAGTCGGCCAATGTGTACTCAACATGTTCAAGACCATCTCTAATTTTCATATATATGTTATACGGAAGAAATATGTAAATAATTTGAAGTTAGAATTAAAATCATAAAATATTGTGTAAAATCTAGTACACTGACAAAACTTTCTATTTGAGGGAGGATTTAAGTTTTCTTTCTTTTTTTTAATTTGACCAAATTATATGGTGTTGAAAATGAAATTCGTGATTCTAGTGGTATTTAGTTTAAAGAAATGATTCAGCAGGCTGGTCTAGATGAGGAAAAAAAAGGAAGCACCGGACTTTCGTATTTAAAGTCTTCCTTGGATAAGTAAATTAGTGAAGATATACGTTATGATACATTATCTAAAATACCTTACAATACTTGAACAATATTGGTGAAATGATAATCTTTCCCTGAAACTGTACAGCACTAAAGGACAATAAAGTCATTACACATGAATTAGTGAATGCAATATGCAAAGTAGTATCTTTTCAACAATGAACAAATGACCAAGCACCCTTAAGGTACAACAGCAAGAGAGCACACACGCTCGGCCAAGTTAAGGACGGTATGTGTCGTTGATACATAAACGAGGAGCTTATGTACACTTTTCTTCGCTGGCAAAAAAACAAAAGACAAAAAAAAAAAACATCTTATAGTTCCGTCTAGTTAAAAAATTGGTAACTGTCTGAAATATGGCATGCGATTTCAGCTAGCTGTTACTTACACACTACAAAACTTCATGAATATGTTTTTGATGTTAGATACGGTAATGATAGTAATAATCAAGGATGATAATAATAACAATACTAATAATGTTTATTATCATTATTTTCTAGGATCTGTAGGAGTGTTTAGGTTCTGGGCCTCACAAAAATACTTCTCAAACCTTTTTTTTCCGGAATATCAATTTTCTGATGACGATCTCTAATTTCTATAAGCAATATATATTTTGTGAACCAGACACGAATTGTGCATAAGTCTTCCTTGAATGCACGTCTTTTAAATTAACAATATGCCTATATACAGTTCTTTGAAAATGTTACTGTAATCATACATTTCTACTTCATACGAATTACACACACACATACGTGCACGAACTAGGTATGGCTATCATCAATAACGAATAACTAATCTACCGTTTGTTCTTTTTTTTGGGGGGGGGGCGAAGTTTGCGTATTACTCCTACACCATTTGCGAGCGTTTATTTTGACGTTTGTGGGTGCTATCCAAGTTCTACATTTTTTGGCGATTTTATACATTTTTTTTTTTTTTTTTGGTTTGATACAATTCAATTCAATGCAATTCAGTTCAATTCAATTCACTTCAGTAAAAGTTTATTTATATTAAAGCAAGAACATGTAGCTCAAAAGCTGAAGTTGTTTATTTTTTCGAACAATGAAATTAATTTATTATAAAACTTATATACAGAGTGTTTAAGTTTCTGCATGACTTGCAGACAACATGCCGGATTTTCGCGTCATAAAAACTTCTTACATCTTTTGCAGAAGTTATCCACTACCTTATCAGTATCATTACGCAAACAAACTATCACTTGATTATAGAAAACACACACAATAAAACGCATTTCATCATTTACCAGTCCCTATATAATTACTGGTAATTGAAATGATGTGAATAAAGTAAATATTTTCTTAGTGAATCATTATTGAACATCCTGCTGCAGTAAAATTCACGAATTGAAATGACAGTACATTAGATAACTAATTAGTTTCCAAAACTATACAACATAGACCTACAATATTTTCTACCATAAAAAAGAAATCATATCAATGCAAAGACACATGATATAATTCAAAAACAAAATACTGAATGAAATTAGCATTGAATAAAACGATAATATTGCCCTACGAATGGGAGTGAGGAATATTGCTCATTGTTAAAAACAAGTAATCACAAATCATTGAGTAACTGCACTAAGCATGGACTGGTTGAATTTCTGAAACGCGAAATGGTTGAATTTCAAAATATATTTAACATGAAATGTTTTAAATAGGCCTCTACACCACAAAAGGAATCATATTGATGCCAATTATAGACATGACATACTTCAGAAACAAAAATACGAATAATGAAATAAGCTATCAAAACTAGAACTGCACTTAAGGTGATTAATACCCCCGCTCCAACAGCTCAGAATCCTACGTAAATAAAGGAATTGATGCAAGGTTCTGTGTCTGTGCGTGTTTGTGTGTGTGTATGTGTGTGTGTGTGTGTGTGTGTGTGTGTTCGTGTGTGTGTGTGTGTGTGTGTCTGTGTGTCTGTGTGTCTGTGTGTAGTATCTTTTGAGTACCTCGTGGGTTTGACCAGGTCTGCCGAGCACTTTCTTGTACATCCCAAATTTATGTAGAAATCCCGAAATGTCACAACGTTTGGTAAAATTGTGGTTGCCATGGCAACGCTTTGTCTGGCAAACACTAAAATCGGGTCTCCAAATCTACACATTAATGCCATAATGTCCACCAAATTTGATTTCAATGGCTTCACAATGTTGTGGCAGTAGATCACTCTACAAAATTTTCAAGAAAATATGCAGTTGCCTTGGCAACGCCTTTTAGGGTACAAACACTAAGAGTGTCCTCGCATATCTACACCTTAGATCAATATAATGCATACTAAATTTAGAATGAATTGCTTAAATATCTTTGGAGTACTTCAAAGTATTCCACAATAAGGTTTTGGTAAAATTGTGGTTACCGAGATTATTTCTCTTACCAGCTGACTGATTGGATTGTAATTCCAAGGAGGCGCATGGAGGTCACGACTTTGATCGTGTTGCTTCCGCTATAGTCAGGGCCATCATTTTCCAAGAAGGTTAGGCACATCAATTTGCTTCGGACTTTTTTTTTCAGGCTTAGGTTTCATGTAATAAGCATTAATACATTCATAAACGGAGTCTACATGAGATTGCAGACTGTAGATTATTGTTGATGTATTTCTAGGTATAAAGTGGGCGTTTTACTACATTTGTGGGTTCAACATGGGTCAATCCAACGCTGCACGGTAAACCAATGGGACGCCCTCCCGCACTCGGTATCAGCTCTCCGCTGTTCGTGATGTAGTTGGCGAAAAAAGCAGTGTGCCATTTGAAACCATTTGAAACTATAACAGCATAAACCTTTGTTGACTGGCTTGCCTACGAGCCTGCTCGCAAAGAGAACTACCGTGTTTCTCTCACGCACACATCTCGATCTCGGATTTATAAAGGCGAACAAAATGACCTGTTGATCTTTACGAGAGAAAAATCGATCTCTTCTGACGTTCATCTATCGGGGGCTCTTCCTTCGTTGTCTTCCCAACAAGTTACCCAAAGTATAATGAAGGAGAAACAGAAATGGTCACACAGTATGGTATGTATATTTGCCCATTTCACATCACCGTCAAACATATGGCCGGGTAGCGCCACGTTTTTAAAAGCTGGGGGAGCAGTTCATATTTCTGGTGCCATTTCCAGGTTTCCTCAGCTGACAAGCAAGCGACACTTAAAAATGGTGAAGACTCAAACTGGTTCTATTGGCAATCGAAGATTATATTCCTTGTGTAGTATGACTGCTTGGATGCACATGGCCCGCATGATATTTCGTAATTTTGTTTGGAGCATTAAACTTTCACAGGACCACGTATCGTTAACTCTTATTTGCAACATACGTAAAGTTGCTGCCCAAGGTATACCGGACAATTATGGTGTTGTGTAATTCACGTAAGACCTGGATATATAAAAGCGAAAGAAAGAAAGAAAAAAAGACAAAGACAAAACAGAAATATCGGTAAATCAAGCAAAACAAAAATGTATCAATTAATTTTGATTTTACGTGCGATGAAATATGAAACATGAGCAGCATTCGTCAGTGAGACGAAATCCTGCGAGTATTTTGCCATAGCAGCATGGTACACTCGGTACATGCTCTTTCATATTTCATAAGAGGTTTCTCATTATCTCACCAAAAAATGTTAGAAACCTGAAATTAGGTCTCAACAAAAACTATACCATCCCTTTAAGCATTTACTCAAGACAGTTTGTGTAATCATTCTTCGTCAATCGTTTTATTTTTACTTCATCTTATCATCATGTTGTGTTTCCTTTTTCGTAATTTCATAATTTTTCTGTTTTTAGTTCTTGCAAATTTGGCAATATTTTACAAATGTTAAAATGACATACAATTGTGGAGTTTCAGACTTTTTGTTCATATTTCGTCAAGGCATGGTTTTACTGAGTTTAATTGCCTTGCAGTGCCGTGCATGGTATTTGAATCTTGTATTTCCATTTAATTGAGAATTAATAGTACAGATACACACTATCACAATTATCTTTAGTCGTGCATTATAATAATGTCCATTATACGGGAGCAACTTTATGCATTACTCTTTTTACAGGGGTCTCAACTATTTTACAAGTTGAATAAGAAATAGATAAAGGCTGATATATTCATAATTATGTTATCCCTGATTTTCATTCGTTGATGACGAACACCCTCGGGCAATATTAACGGAACTTCAACCTGTCGATAACGAGTCAGCTTATTACTGTTATCGTGACAGTGAGTAAGCTGTGTTTTTCTATGTATTGTGTTGACACAATGGGATAACCGGAAGCACTGTCATCCTTAAACATTGGTCGTGAATAATTTTAATAGTCGCAGTTTACGAACTGGTATTAATAAACCTTACTTATTAATTGAACTAATTGAATATCTATATGTGTTCCAACAAAAGGAATTTACACTACGGCATATATTAAGAACCCAGTAACATTACATCCATGGGAACCAAACTAAGACTTCAGTAATGCGTTGCATAAACAACTTTGGAATGTATCTATTTTGGAAAGATTCAGAGTTGAAAGTGAATTTAAACCCTGGGAAAATGCTGGATTTTGTCATGTTATACTGGTTTCTGTGGTCAGGGGCGGATCCAGGAATTCTGTAAAGTGGGGTGCAACTAATATTTCTGTGCCACTTCCGGGTTTCATTTCATTTTTTTTTTCTTTTTATTTCTTTTGTTTTTAACGAAAAATAAAGGGGCGTGCGCCGGTTGGGCCCTCCTCTAAATCCACCACTGGTGGTTAGATGGAGAAGAATTAATTTTATGCGATATTGTAACTCGTTAGCACAAGAATCAACCTTCAAAAACGTGTTCTGGTTGTGTTTTTACTATGACACATGTATTCGTTCCATGAAAAACTGTAGGCAGTATTGATTATATGAAGAAAATGCTGCTTTTTATTGACAAACCTGAAAGATGAAACTGTTTAGTTTTGTCCTGGTTTTTTGATGGATAGTTGAAAAAGCCAAAGACCAACGCACGGTGTAATGTATGACATGTCGTTTCCCAAAGGAAACTCTGTGAAGTTTTGATTATACGGAAAACATAATGTTTGTTATGAGAAGAAACAGAGATGAACATTGCCTTTTCCGTCTTGCTTGGGAGTCGAATATAGCAATGATATAACGCACGATGCAATGTACGATATGTCCGAAATGTGTAGCAACATAAAACACACACACACACACACACACACACGCACACAAACGATTTTTTTTTTTTTTTTACTCCAGAGTCGTTAGGCAATGTACTTCTAATCAAGAATCCTTTTCCGGTTTGTTTGGATGCAGGTAATCTGCGGGGTAAAAAAAAAAAGAATTAAATAAAGAACATGTATATAACAAATATTATATGAACGTGACTCCAAATTAAACAAAAAAGATAATAAATTGATTTAGATTGAAATAATTGATTGACCGAAATAGATTTGAAGCATAGTATTTGTCTGGTGCGGCCAAATTGGATAAGAATCATTTTTATGGGTCATCGATATTTTGCCAACATAAGAATCAACCTCTACAAAGCAGATAATGATTGCGTGTTAAAGATGTTTGTTTTATGATCGAAACTGCTGTTCGAACAGGAGACTACTGTACAGTATGTCCCCAGAAAAATTACAATCAAATTTTCGCATTGATAACACCCAAAATGATTAAACTGTCTAAATGCTACTTCAGGGTCTTAAAATATAACATCTTAGCTCTATTTTGCAGAAAACTCCATTCAATTTGGTTAAGCGGTCACAGAGAAATTTGGAATGTTGGAAAGCATGCCTTGAGTCTGATCGAAGTTTAGCACTTCGATGCTGTTGTGTGTGAATAATAGACAGAACTTGGAGGGAAGAGATTCTTGACATCCTCTACAAAAAAAAATCCTAATTTCTCTTTGACTACTGAAGCAAATCGAATGAGGTTTTCTGTAAGATGTGGGCAATGAGTTATAGTTTCATACCTTGAATTTGTATTTGGATTGATTTTTAAAGATATCAATGCGGAGGGTCCAGTTGTATTTTTTTTTTTTTGGGGGGGGGTATACATACGGTATATGGCACATGTTACATGTAGCCTTGAAAGTATGGATGAATATGATGCTGTTATACGAAAAAAAAAAGCGATAGATGAAGCCTTTTTCTTCCTCTTTTTCTTCTTTTAGTTCATTTTTAAGGAGAGTCGAATAAACCTAACAGGATAATGTTCGGTTTAACGTATCGTGCATGCTGGAAAACTGTGTGTTGTTTTGATTACAGATGAAAGAATATAGAATAAACAGATAGATGAAACTGTTTTGATTCTCTCTCTCTCGCTCTTTGGGAGTTGAATATTAAAACAACAGGATAGCACGCGATGCAACGTTTGACATGCCAGAAATAAATGTGTATAACATAACAACAGTTGAACCGGATTTTACATTGCAGAGACGGAAGCGATTCCAGCATGTCCAAGGAGTTTGATGTACCCTGGGGTGTGCCCCAAGGCTCCTGCCTGGGTCCCCTTCTTTTTACTTTGTATGCTAGTAGGTTGTTCCATGAAATCCAACACAATTTCCCAGAAGTAATGTGTCATACCTATGCGGGTGATACACAGCTGTACATATCTTTTTCACCTACTGCAGCAGATGAAAATTATACTGTGTCTATTATAGAGCGATGTATTGTGCATCTTCACAATTGGTTATTAGCCAACAATCTTCTACTCAATGATAAGAAAACCGAATTTGTAATATGTGGCACTCAACAGCAAGTTTCAAAATTACGCACTGAAAGCCTTAAAGTGATTGATGTTGATATTTTTCCTGTTGATTCTGCACGGAATCTGGGAGTGTGGTTTGATTCACGCCTAGCTTTTGACAGACATATCTCTGAAGTATGTAAAAATTCATTTTATCATTTGTTTAATATGGCACATATTCGGAAGCATTTGACACGGGAAAGTACTGAAAAAATCATCCATGCGTTTGTCACAAGCAGATTGGATTATTGTAACAGTTTATTTTATGGTTTACCTGATAATCAGTTAAGTAAACTACAAAGGGTGCAAAATGCATGTGCTAGATTAGTTTGTAATTCTCCTCGTTTTTCTCATTGTCGTCCATTACTGCGTGCATTACATTGGTTGCCTGTAAAGCAGAGAATCATATTTAAAACTCTGCTAATTGTATATAGAGCTATTCATGGTACAGCACCAGTGTACATACAGGAACTCGTAGAGTTAAAAACATCATTTCAAACATTTTATCATCTTCGAAGTTCAAGGGATCAAACATTATTGAAATATCCATCGGGGAAATCAAAAGTTACTCTTGGTGACAGGGCATTTTTGTACGCTGCACCAAAATTATGGAATAATCTCCCTTTGTTTGTAAGACAAGCTGTTACAATTAATGAGTTTAAGACCAGGTTAAAAAGTCATCTCTTGAAGTAGTGTATTTTCTGTTTGAATTTCTTGTATGCATGTCATTTTGTAATGTGCAGTAGAGTATATCATTATAGTAGCTGCGCAATATAAATGTCCTTTATTATTATTATATATATTTATCTTGTGCTCATGAATTCAAAGCTACTAGGTAAAGCATGGGTCATAATGTATCCATCTCAAAAAAGGTTCATCTTGGAGTTTATTATGAACCTGACTTTCAATGCAAAACTTTTTGTGATTGTCAAATTGAATATAAATCCATTTGCAGTTTGTCATTAGGAACTTACTGATTAGAGAATCAGCCATTACGAAATATGAACCTATTGTGAGTTCATTGGGGTTTTATATTGTATACCCTTTTCATTTCTCAGCGTCTGGTTTACCTCATTCCCTCTAGATATTTTTGTCCAAAAAAAAAATAATGAAATAGATTGCATGAATTGAATTAATGTGGCGTAAAACCGGACCTATTGTATTGGCATTATGTTATGAAAATGTTCAGATTATCGTTACCGTGCACAAAATGAAATTAACTCCTGCCGGGGAAAAGGAGGGATACCTTGAAGGCCAATGCTAGTATTTGTGAAGACGAAGAACACAATATTAAGCTAACTATACAAAAGTGAGAAATTTACAGTAGCAAGAAAAAAAAGCAGGGAAACACAATATGTCATCACAGACGGTAGTCTAATGGTGATGGCAAGTATTTCATTCTTTTCAATCGATATTTCCTTTTTGTCACCATTACAAATTATGCATTGGGGTTTTTTCTCTCTTAATATTTATATATAATCATCCATGCAAATAAATTGTATGATACTTTTTGACTTGCACTCTTAAAAATATGAATTTTATTCTTTGCATAATGTTGGATAGAAATAAAGTAATTTCAATTTAATTGTAATTGAGTAAGAGACACTTTTTGGGAGTAATCAGTTTTTTAACTGAACGGGCTACCCTGTTGAAATAAAACGGAAATAAATAAATAAATCTATGTGTACTTGTAGTGTCATCAGGTGTGCATGTTCACGTGAGAGACAAGGCAGAAGAAGGTATAAGAATGTAAAAATTAAGATAACACGAGTGGACCTTGGCTAATAATAAGCCGTAATGCACCGTTGATATTCAGACTCGCTTGTGTACAATACCAGGCTTTCATGTGCAGTGCGATGATGGACATTGCTTTTATAAAGATCGATCGGTATTTTGGTGTCTGCTCTCTTTCGGCAGAGATACACACAATGTACAGCAATGGTCCATTGGGAGTAGAAAACTTTATAATATTCTCGACATCTTGTATTTTTGCATGTTACGTCACTTTTGACATTGATATACTGTACTACACTAAAAGCCTATGTTATATTTTTGGAACCCACATCCTACAAGCTTTGCTTTTTAGTGGGTTCCTCGTATTACACGTGAATTATACTTCCTTATACATTTGGGCAATTTTGTTTAAAAGTGACCATTGTGTTAAAAACATTTTTTTTCAAAATCAAATGGAATATAAAACTTGTATGAAGTGTGGAATATGGAACATGAATATAAAAAAAAAATGCCGCGAGATATAAACGCCTATCCTCCCTTTATCCTTTCTTCTTTTTTTTTTCTTCTTTTTTTCAAACCAATCTTGGATTAGGCTGCTCCAAGCGATCATTCAATACGTATGTGTTTCAAAAGGAATACAATAATTTTCCGCTGATTTGTACATGTACTTTGAATATACTAAATTCTCTATTTGTTTTATGGACCAGGCTTTATAGAATACTACCGGGTAGTAAAAATAATTGATGCCTCGAGAGAACGCAGCCTTACAGTTAAAGAAGAGAAGATGATATCTTGCTCACAAAAAATATTACAAAATTAATACATTCAGTTACATTATAAGACTTCAAAAGAAACATTTTCAATCTCTTTTTAAAAGAATTCAATGAAGGTGCATTTTTTATATCCATAGGAAGGGAGTTCCAGAATCTTGGACCTACATAAATAAAAGTCTGTTGAGCTAGCAAGGTTCTTAACAGAGGTAAATGAAATTCATTTGACTGTCTAGTTGGGTATCTATGGTATGTCCAGTCACGCATAAACATGGAGTTAAACACAAACGGGAGGCACTTATTATTATAAGTATACATAAACTGCCCTAATTGTAATAAAAACAAATCTTTAATTTTCAGAATCTTGTTATCAAAAAACAAAGGATCTGTATGTGAATATGGAACAGTATTGCAAATAATGCGAAGAGCCTTCTTTTGTAACAGTAGAATCCTATCCAATAATAATTGATGCGTGTTTCCCCATACCAAAATTCGATAATTTAAATAAGGCAATATCAAAGATGAATACAATGTTAACAACGAATACTGAGGAATAGACAGTGTTAATCTATTAATAACACCTATGTTACGTGAAATTTTCTTGCAGACATTATCAATATGAAATTTCCAAGAAAGTTTGTTATCAACTATAACACCGAGAAACTCTATATGACAAACACTTTCTAAGACAGCGTCACCAAAACAAATGTCCATATTTAAGTTATCTAAAGTGTTACTAAAAAGCATATATTTTGTTTTTCGGATATTCAACGACAACTTATTTACTTTTATCCACTCACATAAATTTTCTAATTCGGAATTAACTGTCTGCACAAGAATACTTGGGTCTTCATGTGAGTAAAAAACATTTGAATCGTCGGCAAAAAGTATGAACGATAACACATCTGACGAAGCACAAAAATCATTAATGTAAACAATAAACAATAGTGGGCCCAATAAACTACCTGGTGGCACGCCACACTTCAGTTCTCTCATATCAGAATTATGATTATTCAAAAATACATATTGTTTGCGATCAGTTAGATAACTCCTGAACCACTCCAAGGCCTTCCCACGTATACCATAATGAGACAACTTGTAGAGTAAGATATCATGGTTTATAATGTCGAAGGCCTTGGAGAAGTCAAGGAAGATACCAATCAAATGTGAGCGATTGTCTAAAGCATGTGCTACTTTGTCAACAAAATTAAGCAAAGCGTGACAGGTGATATGCTTTTCTCGGAATCCAAACTGCGAATTTGTAAAAACATCACACATCTTTAGAAAATTCATCGTTCTTTTATATATAATTTTCTCTAAAACCTTGGACAAACAAGACAATAAAGAAATAGGTCTGTAATTACTAACATCTAACTTATCTCCATTCTTATATATGGGAATAACTTTAATTATTTTCATTTGCTTCGGAAACACACCCGTTAACATTGACAAATTAAAAATATGTGCCAAAGGATCCGCAACAGAAGATATAACACTTTTCAAAATCATATTGCTTATGTCATCATAACCAGAACTTTTTTTGTTTTTCAAACCAGATACAATATCAGTAATCTCGTACCTCGTGGTATGGGTAAAAAATATTGAATTCATATTATATCGATTTAAAAAATCAGAGAAATGTTTATTAGTATCGGGAATTTCTTGAGCAAGGTTTTCTCCGATTGTTGTAAAATATGTGTTAAAAACATTTGCTATATCAACAGGATTATCAATAATTTCATCATTAAATCTCATTTTCGAAATACTTAACTTTTCATTTGAAATATTCATTGCTTGTTTCAATACGTTCCATGTACTTTTCATATCACACCTATATCTCTCTAATTGTTTATGATAATAGTTTTTCTTTTCAATACATATTATCTTAATGAGAGTATTCTTATACAAAGTATATTTAATCCCTGCTTGTTCAGTTTTTTTTTTCATTTTAGATACATAAAACAGTTTATTTTTCCTATTTATGGAACGTAAAATGGACTTGGAAATCCATGGAAGCTTTGGAGTTGTTTTATAATTCCCCCGTTTATCCTTTCTTTTATAGGTATGTGAATATTATGATTATCAAAAATTTCCAAAAAGTTATTCAAAGCCAAATTAATGTCATCAGTATCAAACACACAATCCCAATTAACATTATCCAAAGAAGCACAAAAAGAAGACAAATTTTCTTGGGTTACTTTAAGCCTCAAATATCGCTGGGATGAATTATTACTAATATGGCTAAATTTAAGGTCCGTCATTATTGGAAAATGGTCAGTAATATCTGATAAGATTATCGACGAATTTGGAAGGGTTAAAACGTTACTAGAAATATTGTCAATTAGAGTGGCTGACTGACGTGAAACGCGTGTCGGTTTCGAAATAAGAGGTAAGAAAGAAAAGGATAAGAATGTCTCAAGAAGTTCTCCCGAGATGTTGTCCGTTGTATGCTTTAACAAGTCAATATTGAAATCACCGAATATAAAAGAGTTTGAGTTTATACAGTAGATAAAGTAGATAAAGTAGATAAAGATACAGTAGATAAAGGGTTTGTAAGCACCTCAGTGAGATATGATAAAAAGTCTCTGTTGTTGGAATTTGGAGGTCTGTAAATAATACCTATTACAATGTTTTTATTACCGGGAACAGTAATCTCAATGAAAAGTGACTCAACAATGTCATTCATTTTGCTAAGCTCATCAAGGACAGTGCATTCAAAGCAGCGTAGAACATATAAAGTGACTCCGCCGCCAGAGCGATCAGATCTATTATTCACAAAAATATTATACCCTTCAAGTGCAAAAGATTGTTTTGGACATGAAGACAACCACGTTTCAGTGAGTCCTATCACTGAAAATGAAAATTTATTTGAATTCTCTAACAATAACTGCAATTCTTCAAAATGCTTATTCATACGTCTTATATTCAAATGTACCAATGAAAATGTATCTTTCACAAAACCCTTTCTAATATCTTTGAATTGATTCAAGGTGACATAATTACACAATGGAGCTTGAGTCAGATCGTTAAAATCATACTGCATTTCTTCCGCTGTAGAATTAAGATTGTCCGCAACTAGTTCATCAAAAGGATATGCGCGTTTATTAAAAGCTTCTTCTTTATCTAAAGAATCGAATTCTGGCGTAACAGGTCTAAATAAATAAAAAAAAAAATTCATCTTAATTCTAACATAGAGTGAAAAGGTACATCTTCTATCCTGTCATTCATTCTGAATTGGGGCAATTCTGACGAGGTGTTATCCGCGCCATTGCTGCTAGAGGGCAACCATGGCTAACGTTGGCACAACAGAGAAACTGACACGACAGGAACCCAACGTGATACTGCGGGATAAAAGCGAATGCAGAGGATAGTGGGGAGCGACCATGCGTGACTGTGAAATGTACGCGCTCTTTGTTTGCATACGAATTGTATAGCAAGGCTGGTTGGCTGTTAACGAGAAGTGAGGTGCAGAGAGTGTCAGAAATGAAAAGATATAAGAAACAATGAATATACAACATGTAGAACGTGGCTAATGTCTCAGTAGGCTTTCCCCCCGATAGAGTGTACAAGAACAAAAGGAGTGAAGCACGTCGGCCAGAGAATAGCTTCATGCTATATACGTGCTCTCGTCCTCTCGTCCTCACAGTTGAATCTCTTCAGCTGGAAAGCTGCTCGACAATGTGTCACTTTCGAAAACACTTGGCTGATTGTCTCTGTGGGCTTTCGCTCTTGGTGTATGCATCAACAATTTTTTTGGCTTCTCTCTCTCTCTCTCTCTCTCTCTTCCTCTTTTCCCTGTTTTTTGTTCCCTTTTCACACTTTTGCTTTCTTTTTTTTTTCTTCTCTACTCCCCACTTCCCCAGTTTCCCGCACTCTTTGTAGTTTTAAGTTTTCACCCCATTTTCCCCCTTTCCCTCAGAGGTATCCACATGTTACAAGCTTAGTCTTCATGGGTACCTCCACTTTTTTTTCTCAGGGTGTATATAGAGTGTATGTATCTTTATTGTACTGAACATGTAGACATGAACATGTTGTTAATCCTGTTTGGTTATATACATTTTCAACGATTCGCATGTCAAACTCATAATAATGTTTCTTGTACATTCTGTTGAAGGAAGAAAGTGAAAATAAAGTTTGAATTTGAAATTTGAATTTGTTATGTTTTTTTGTGGCCGATTGCATATCTTCCTTTCCGTTCAATTTTCCTGACATACCTGGCCCCATAGTGTCTGTGCCACAAATAAATGTGATATGTTACATAGTTTATACGTTTGCATTCTAAAATCCTAGTAAGTATTGTTCAAAGTATCAGCATCTTTTATATCAATGAGTAAAATGTACAATAGTATATAGAAGAATTTTAAAATTAATATGTTTTATTGGTATAACAAATTGGTGCTGTTGTTGTTTTGTTCCAGTGTTCCACGTCTTACAAGTTTGGCTTTTTTAGTGGAACACTGTTTTCCATCATTGTGATTATTTACTATTTTTGTTGCTATGGCAAAGTGCATTGTTTCTTTTTTACGACATCATTCGTGTACGGTATATACTTTATATTGTATTTAAAAAAAAATCCTTTATCAGACGAGTGTAAGAGAAATGAAAAAAAAAATTGTATCACTTTGGATCATGTCAACTTTTTCTTTTCTTTTCTTTTTGATGGAAATAAATAAACTATTGAATTGAATTGAATTTATAACATTGTTCAATCCTACGTATTTATTCGTTTTCTAATGACCACATAAACAGGAAGAAATAAAGCGAATATTGCAGTCATGGTTGACTGAAAAAAAAAAAACTACAATGATAGCTACATTCAGTTGCAAATTGTTCCTCATTTTCTATTTATTTCCGACTCATTAATTCGAGTGTGCAGAAAATTTAGAACATCTAGATATCTTCGTTTCGTTTCCGTCGCTGCTAATGCCACGGGGTATTTGTGATTCATCACAAATTAATTTGATTATTAGCCACACTACAAGCAGGGGAGTTTATGGTTGCGTGTTGACAATGGGATGTTGATACAATGGGTGTCACCAAATCCTTTTTATTTCTCTGATATTGAAACGCAGGCATTTCCAATTGGTTGCTAACCTTTTAATCATTTTTCCGGTTCGGAATAATCAATGTGTTTTATGCCTTTGGTGTCTCTCTACCAGAAATCAATCTATGCCATATGATAAATATCTATGCCTTCTCGAGTTTTCTGAGGGAAGTTCTTTTAAATCCTTTGAAAATATTGCCATCTTCAAATTGTAAAGACAAAGAAAAATCGGACGGCGATCGTTTAGGCTTCATAGACAATATTCAAATAATGTATCTGCAGACTGAATTGTCCTCGTTTCCCCGGTTTTCACCTGCATTTTTAAAGGAAACACATGGCCTGCATGAGCTCCACATTTCAAGGTAAAAGGTCAATATCAGGGATGTCAGGTTATTTTCTGTTTCCTATGTGCGTTACTCCCTAATACAATATGACCTTTGATGACACTTTAATGAGAGATAACTTTGCCCTAAAATTGCTTCAAACAAACAATTATTAGAATTTCGAGTCAAACGTAGGTAACCCTAATTGACTGACATCGATGTATTAAACATAAGATCAAATGATAGATGTTCATTTGAAATTTGTTTTTTCATCTGCATGGCCTGATGTTGATTAGCAAAGGATAATAACATCCATTAAATTCTATTGAACACTGTGTTTTATACCATTTCTAGACTTATTGGTCCACGTTACGTGGACTAACAAAACTGTCCCATTTGTGTTATATTATGTTATAGAAAAAGGCTATGTCAATGTTGCGACAAAGGCCTAGTGTCGTCACAGAGTGACGTATGAAGGAATTTCAAAGAGTTCGTAAAGTCACCCAGTCAAAGTAATGTAGTCCTTTACACAGCAGTGCATATTGTGCTAATTACGAACTAAAGAGGTGATTGGCAAGTTAACTCGTGTAAGTGTACAATTGTCAACTTATTAAGGCAGACAAAAAGAAAATTAAACACATGCGAGCACTATTCTTGATAAAGGGAAAACAATATCATAAAAACCAACAAAATAAGCACGGTAAAAACATAACAATATACCTTCCTTCGTCTTTCATATACCAACTGTTTTTGCACGCAGACTTTGTACATCATTCTCTATACAACATGTGTATACAATAATCCCTAATGATTTCTTTGCTCACGATTGTTTGTTTCGTTGATTTCTGGATGCTTACGTTTTACTTTTTGTTCCACGTTAAACGTGTGTGGCGAAATGATAATAACTGAAAAACAGGATATAAAAGCTTATCCGGGATATCCAGATATTCATCGGCGTATTATACAGTGAACACGGTGAAAGGAGGAACGTTTAGCATGTGCAGCAACAGATCGCGTCAAGTTTTTTCTTTTTTCTTTTTTCTTTTTTCTTTCTTTTTTATCCCCTTCCCAGTTACTTTGATTTCGTGTCAGTTGACATTGGTTCGTTCTATTTTGTTTTATACTGCTGTCTTGTGTATTTTCTGAGGGTCCCATATCGTACAAGCCTTGCTTCGTTTCCATCCCCATCCTTAGTTAACTTGTACTATATGCTTTATGTATATATTAATAAAGACATAATTGTGATTTTTTTTTCATCTGCTACTCATTTTCATATGTCATTGTATGTACTTTGTTGACTCACATTCTGTAATTATTACAAACATCCTGTGCATATACATTGTATATAATTTCTTTTTTTTATTTGATGGAAGTGAAATGAATTTGAATCTTGAATTTGAATCTTGAAAACACAACGTATCTATAGTCAATGATGATTTAAAGGGATGCAGCAGCTGTATAATTTGAAGAGTTTGTTTGCAAAAACCGATAAGTCCATATTTGCCAAATGGAGATATTTGCGATTAAAGGTCAAGAAAAATAAAGAGAATAATAAGAAAATTTTTGCTTCTTTTGACCATAACTTCAAAAATTTACCTTTATATGTAGTGACCAATATTTCATTTAAAAGGTATTATTTTGTACTTTATGACAGAGCTCGTACTTTAAAATCTTCAAAAATGGACTTATCGGTTTTTGCAAACAAACCCTTCATTTGCTCTCATAGCACTAATAGCCGATAGCCGAAGGGTGTAGACATCCCTCATACACTCTCCCTGTCAGTTCCTCCTCCATAAACGTAGTGCACACGATCAAAAGACTCACACGCGGAAATACCAATTTAGCTTTTCACATTGTCCTGATTATTTCTCACTTTCTGATTGAAAATAAAAAATCTTAAAGGTAAAACATAGTTGTGGTTACTGGTATGGTTGCTGAATTTTCGAATTTCGCTCCATAAATGTACACGTATGCCTTAGTACTGTGTGGAATAACGCTGTAATAACAAGATAGGTAACGATGGAAATGCGAAATATATTAACCAAAAAGGTTTGCCGAGGCCACAATCTCAGAACGGGGTCAGACTAACTCGGACTAGGGGAAACTCGGCCTCGCTTTGTCCCTCTGGATTGTACAGTGTTGTACTATGGGAGCGCTTCGCGTTCTGTCTGGTCGCAGTTATGGGCCGAGTTGATTTTGAGTTATCCTCTGCACAAGATTTGAGGAGAAACGAAGAAAGAATTCGTATAGATACAGGTGATACGTGATCATTCGCGGATCACCCCAGAGAAAGCGCAAAGCGCAAGACACACTGAAAATGTTCTGCCTGTTGGGCAAAGTTAACCCAGGGAGGTGAGAATGTTCGTCTCGCCTCCCTGGTTAACCCCTAGTCATGCATTGACTCGCCGACCAACACTGACCAACGTAAGAAGGATCGACGTCATCAGGCCTCAACATAACCATATAGAATTTATCGCTTTCCTATTCTTTCTCTTCCACTCCAGTCAACATGATGAGCTTATTCAAGCTACGGAGGCCAGTGGTGGTACTGAAGTGGTTCGCGTTGCTAGGCGTGGCATCCCTCCTCGTCACCATAGCGACGTGGCGAACATCGTCCTCTCGCGGAGACGTCGGGGAGCTGGAGGCAAGAGATATTTTGGAGAGGAATAAAAGGCGACGGGATGGACTCGAAATGAGGGCGGGTATACAAAGCGAGAGAGCCAATTCT